>NC_090384.1:37909738-38062238 GCF_036365525.1 Heterodontus francisci
CTCTTCTTCAAATATACAAATAAGGAGCAGGAGTAGGCCACTCAGCCCTTCAAGCCTGCTCCGCCATTCAATACGTTCATGGCTGAGCGATTACTCCACATTTCCACCTACCCCCACTAACCTTCCACCCCCTTGCTCATCAAGAATTTATCAAAATACGTCCAACTTAGCAGGTGAACTGGGCCTCGGTTTAATGTCTCATCCAAAAGATGTTTTTTCCAACAGTGCAGTACTCCCTCAGTACCATACTGAAGTGTCAGACTGGATTATTTGCTCAAATCCTGATGTGGGGCTTGAATCTTCTGAATCAGTGGCGAGTCCTATCACAAAGCTGAGCTGCGACGAAGAAATTTGAACAAAAATGTAATCAAAATTCCTTGCATTCTATATTGTGTATCTGGCTGGATAGCTAATTTTACTACATTGAGCAACTTTGCTTACTTTTAGGCCATCTCCAAACTCCCTCTGAAACTAGCCCAGTTGTTCCCAATTATTTACAACATCACATTTAGTGTCACTGACAAACACGGGCAGTCTGGTCACTGTCTCTTTCTACAAATCATTCATTTACACTCCATGATTCCAGAATGGATCCAGTGGTTCCCACCAGTCACCTCTTTCCCTGTTGATACTGTCCCTCAACAACTTCAAAAATGTCTCTCATTGTGTTGTTTTACCGTGTAATCCCCAATTTCAGAATGTTTTCTAAATTTTATCCTGTAACTGTGATGGGAAGCTTTTTTATGTTGCCCAATGCAACATAAATGAGATCCGTGGAGTTCAGTTGATTGAAGATCAATTGCACAGTGGCACAGTGGTTAGCACTGCAGCCTCATAGCTCCAGCGACCCAGGTTTGATTCTGGGTACTGCCTGTGCGGAGTTTGCAAGTTCTCCCTGTGACTGCGTGGGTTTTCGCCGGGTGCTCTGGTTTCCTCCCACAGCCAAAGACTTGCAGGTTGATAGGTCAATTGGCCATTATAAATTGCCCCTAGTATAGGTAGGGGAATTGAGGGATGGTGGGGATGTGGTAGGAATATGGGATTAATGTAGGATTAGTATAAATGGGTGGTTGATGGTTGGCACAGACTCGGGGGGGGGGGGGGGGTGCTGAAGGGCCTGTTTCAGTGCTGTATCTCTAAATAAATAAAGGTCTCAAACAGGTATATTAAACAGCTAACTAATATATACAATGCAGAGCTATCCATTTACAGGCCTTGCCTCTTGGAGTTACAGTAACAGAGAAAATCTGGCAAGTGGTCATGTGACTGCATCCTGACACATAGCTCTAACATACCAAGATCTTAAAGGCAACAGTACACAATAGTAACTAACTCAGTTATATCCTCAAAAGATTAGTCAAGTCTAATGTTTATAGTGCCATATTGTTGACTTATATTGTGCCTCTCCTGATTATTTCCCTATTCTCTATTTCGGGATGCTTTCTATTATTTTGCTCACTACTGATTCAAGCTCACACGTCTGTCTTTCTTCTACTTCAGTAAAGCACTTTGAGATGTTTTTCAATGTTAAAGGATCTATACAAATGTTGTTGTTGTGGCTCATGTACCCTCATGGAGAATGGCACTTTGGTGAGCTGCTGGAGAACTACTTGTGTCTGTGGGGCCCTACTCTAGCAAGAGAGGTTTTAAATGAAAAATAAATTAAAGGGTGTTAGTCTCCCTCAACTATATTCAATCCTGGGCTGTTCACATTATCCAGAGATTATTGGCGAGATTAGCAATGTGACATAATGGAGACATGAGGGAGAAGTTGGAGAGATAGATATTAGGCCAGAAAAGCACTTTGTACTCTACCAAGGCTGTGTTGTTTGGCATAACCCAATCTGTCCTCAGTAAAAAAGACAACAAACAACACCATGGAACACACAAGGCTGCTGTGCACTTGAGCAAATCAAGTATCAAAGTGAGAATGAAGCCAGAATGGTTTAGACAACTATTCATGCTAAACCCTTTTAATGTTACGAGCTTAAACAAACTTTTATATACTTTTATTTGTTTATAAACAAATTGTGAGCTTCACACATACAAGTGTTTCAATTTTATTGCATCAACCTGCAACTTCAGTTGGCTTGCAGAGTTTACACAAATAGTAGCGGGGGAGAAGAAGCATTGGCAAACACGGTCAAATTTCATCAAAGTTGGAAAGGGATCAGCAGATAGTAATCAGTAGGAGGTTTTTTTGAGGACTTTCTCAGAACCTGTACACTGTTGTATAACATTGTGGTTAAGCATGTGTTTTGTAACGTGAAGAGAAGCAAGATGTCACTGCAGTTCAAGTCAGGAGTTAACAGGTTACATGTCATCAGTTTCAATTGTCTGATCATTCATGAAAGCCTACATCCATAAACACACACCCAAAATCCCAATTAATTGTACATTAGAATCCCAAGGATCTGGTGAAGGAGGACACTTCATTGCCGATTCATTGCCTACATGACACTCGAATGTATAGTATTAACTCAACACAACAATCTTTAGTAGACAATGCGCTGGATTTTACAAAGCTCACGATGTTGGGCTCCGTGGCGTGGGGAGGCCAGACAACTGTTCCAGCAGAGGTCCACCACAGAGGCTGACGCCGGGAGGGCCCGGCCTGATCCTTCTGGCGGTGGCGAGGCTCCGTGGCGGCACCTCCCCCGCCCCCGCTGCTGGAATAGACGGGATCCCAATTTCCATATTTAAATCATTAAAATGAATTCATTTAAATATACTTACCAGCAATCTTCTGGTCCCACTGTGATAGTCAGCGTGGCGGCTAGCACTCCCGCACCTCCAATTCCCCGTTTGGGGAAAACAGGTGTGACACTGGGGGGGGGAGGGTGGGGGGGGGCGTTAAGATTTTCAGTGTGGGAGGGGGGATGGGGTCAAATAAGTATCAGTGCTGGGGGGGGGATGGTGGGAAGGGGTGAATTTTCAACTTTGTGCTGTCTTGGGATCGGGGGGGGGGGGGGTGGGGGCGGAGTTCAGAATTCAAAGGAAAGGGTTTTGGGGGGAAATGGCAAATATTTACTGTAATTTTTATTGGGGTGGGTGGGGGTGTTGGAGAGGGGCATTACAATTTTATTTGGTAACTTTGGGGGGGGTGGGGGGGTTCACTTTAAAAATTCAAATTTGCCGGCAGGGCTGCCTGCACTTTAAAAATGGTGCCGGCGCCTGCGCACAGGCAGCTGACGCAATTGCCGGGGACGGACAGCCCACCCCTTCCACGTGACGGTGAGGAGGGGGGGGGGGGTGGCCGCCCCGGCTACTTAAATGAGGCGCCGCGCGGGAGATCACAACGGCTCTTCAGCATGCAGCCCGCCATTTTTTGAGCTCGCCACCAGGAGCGACAGCGGGCTCTTAATATCTAGTCCATTACGTTTACAGTGACTTTGAGGAAGATTCTGAAGATGGGGAAGGATAGAAATTGGGTAGTTGGATTGCCAGGTTAGGATGGGGTTTTTTTTGGGTGTTGACAAAAGTTTTGAAGATCGGAGGGGGGAGGGAGGTCGAAGAGGGGAAAGACAGCATCTGAACAAAGAGAGCCATTAACAAAGTTCACAAGGATAGGTAATGGAACAGTCAGTAATTCAACACACAGAGAAGAGGAGAGGAGAGAATTGAGTGAGTAGGAGATGGGGCTCATGGAAAAGTTTAGAAAAGGGATCGAGGAGGACAAGAAGCCATAGAATGATAGCAAGGGTGAAAAAGTTCGGGCTTGGGTGATTAAAGGTGTGGGAGGGGAACGGGTTAGAGGTAGTCTCAGTCTTAACAATAAAGAAATCCGTAAGGTTCATGTATTTGGCATTGGAGGTGAAGACAGCATAACGGTCTGTATGCAGGCAGTAACTAAAATGGTTTCATATTATAGTGGGAGGCCATATGCTTGGCATAAAGTAAAATGGTTAATAAAACCCACCCTGAAAATTCCAGCAGCCTGGCAGATTTAAAAATGGTGCACAAGAAGGGATGGGATTTTTCTCCACAATGAATATTCACAAATAGGAATGTGGAGAGATGCTGAGAGTATTCCTTTTCAGCTTTTAGAAAACAAGAAAAATGTTAAGATACTCCTTAAAACCTGCCTCTTCGACCAAGCTACAAGTCATCTGCCCTAATATCTCCTCATGTGACTCAGTGTCAAATTGTGTTTGCTCATGGTCCTGTGAAGCACCTTGGGACATTTTATTATATGTTAAAGGTGCGATATAAATGTAAGCTGTTATTGTTGTCGCTAACGGAGAAAAGGGACTGGAGTGCTGACTTGGGTTGCATTAGAGTGCTGAAGTGTGAGTTTTTTGACTGAGGGTAATTAAGGGTTAGTTGTATCTAAAGTCTAGTCTTTCTTTTAAGTTGCAAATTAACTTAACAGTTGCTGTTTGGGTTGGAGGTGGTGAGTTTTAGACCAGCTTTAAACAGAGTTCACTCAGGCTCTGCTTGCAGCTGCACCTTGTTAATTGGATAATTGGCTTAAACCAGTTTTCAGGATCAGTTTTCAGAGTCAGACAGTATAAAAGTGGGCCATCTTACAGTGCTGACTTTGGTTGCATTAGAGTGCTAAAGTGGGAGTTTTGTGACTGAGGGAGTTCAGTGAGGAGGGAGCGAAGAGCTCCTTTCATTTCCTACCTGTCCTCAAAGAGCGTGAGGGGAGCCGAGAGTTTCCACAGAGCACAGCTGACTGGTGAGTAAGTCCTGGTAGGTATTTTTCAGGCTGATTTGAATTGTAAGTCATTGTTTTAGCAAGACTTAGTTGATTTTTTAAATTATAATAGTCTTCTAAAGTTTTAAATTTAAAGGATTTAGTCAAGGCAGGAGAGTTTAAAGCCGTAGTTTGCTCCTCTTGCTGCATGTGGGAATCCGGGAACATTTCTAGTCCCTGGGACCAGCATGTGTGCAGGAAGTGTGTCCAGCTGCACCTCCTGGAAGCTCCGGTTTCAGAGCTGGAACAGCGGCCGGAAACACTGTGGAGCATCCGTGAGACTGAGAGCATTGTGGATAGCACGTATAGAGAGGTGGTCACACCGCAGCTGAAGGGACTTGAGGAAGGAAGGGAATGGGTGACCACCAGGCAGTCCAAGAGAATCAGGCAGGTAGTTCAGGAGTCCCCTGGGGTCCCACTTGCAAATCGGTATTCCATTTTGGAGACTGATGAGGCTGGTTCCTCCAGGGAGTGCAGACAGAGCCAAGCTTCTGGCACCACAAGCAGCCTGTCTGCACAGGAAGAGGAAAAAGGAGTAAGAGCAATAGTAATAGGGGATTCTATAGTCAGGGGCACAGATAGGCGCTACTGTGGCCGTCAACGTGACTCCAGGATGGTGTTGCCTCCCTGGTGCCAGGGTCCGGTATGCCACTGAACGGCTGCAGGGCATCCTGAAGGGGGAGGGTGATAAGGCAGAGGTCATGGTACATGAGGGATGAGGTCTTGCATCAAGAATTCAGGGAATTAGGCAGTAGACTAAAAAGCAGGACCTCTCGGGTTGTAATCTCTGGATTACTCCCAGTGCCACGTGCTAGGGAGTACAGAAATAGGAGAATAGCACAGATGAACATTTGGCTTAAGAGTTGGTGCAGGAGGGAGGGTTTTAGATTCCTGGACCACTGGGACCGTTTCTGGGGAAGGTGGGACCTGTACAAGCGGGACGGTGTATATCTGAACCAGAGGGGGACTAACATCGTTGCTGGCGGGTTTGCTAGTGCGTTTGGGAGGAGTTTAAACTAATTTGGCAAGGGGAGGGGACACAGACTCCTAGCAGAACAGGGACACAGCTAAACACAGGAAAGCAAACAAGTCAGAGGGAATACAGTGGAAGTATGTTTCAAGGGAGTAAGACCAGGATGGATGGCCTCTATTTTAATGCCAGGAGTATTACAGGTAAAACGGATGGGTTAAGGGCAAAGATTGACATGTGGAATTGTGATATAGTAGCCATCACGGAGACATGGTTGAGGGAGGGGCAGGAGGGGCAGGATTGGCAGCTCAATATCCCGGGATATAGAATCCTCAGGCGAGACAGAGGAGGGGGTAAAAGAGGAGGGGGCATTGCAATATTAGTTAAGGAATCAGTTACTGCAGTAAAGAGAGATGATATCTTGGAGGGGGCATCAAATGAAGCTTTATGGGTAGAGTTTAGGAATAAAAAAGGGACAGCCACATTGCTAGGTGTTTATTATAGACCCCCCAGATAGTCAGCGGGAAACTGAGGAGCAAATATGTGTGCAATTCGCAGAGGTGTGTAAAAATAATAGGGTAATTATATTAGGTGATTTCAACTTTCCCAACATTAATTGGGATAGTCACCGTGTTAAGGGCTTAGATGGAGTAGAGTTCTTAAAATGTATACAGGAGAACTTTTTAGCTCAATATGTAGAGGATCGAGCAAGGGAGGGTGCAGTGCTGGACCTAATTCTGGGGAATGAAGCCGGACGGGTGGTTGATGTGTTGGTGGGGGAGCATTTTGCTGATAGCGACCACAACATGGTACAATTTAAGCTTGTTATGGAGAAAGAAATAGACAAGTTGCAAAAAAAAGGTTTTGGATCGGGGAGAGTGAATTTTAGTAAAATAAGGCAGGATCTGGCCAAGGTAGACTGGAAAGAGTTACTTGTCGGGAAATCTACAGAAGAGCAGTGGGGGGCATTCAAAAAGGAAATGGGGAGGGTATAGGCCCAACATGTTCCCTCTAGGGTAATAGGTAGGAGCAACAAGCCCAGAGAACCATGGATGACCAGAAACATTCAGGGTACGATGAGTAGGAAAAGAGAGGCTTTTAGCAAATACAAAGAGAGCAAATCAATGGAAGCATTAGTGGAGTACAGAAAGTGTAGGATGGAGCTTAAGAAAGCAATTAGGAGAGCAAAGAGGGGACATGAGAAAGCTCTGGCTGGTAAAAGTAGGTAAAATCCCAAGATATTCTATAAGTATAACAATGGGAAGAGGATAACCAGGGAAAGAGTGGGACCCAATTGGGACCAAGGGGGAATTCTGTGGGTGGAGCCAGAGGACATTGGTAGGGTGTTGAATGAATACGTCACATCTGTCTTCACCCAAGAGAATGAGGAAGTAGATATGCAACTCCGAGACTGAGGTTCTTGAGCAAATTGTCATAGGAAGTGACAAGGTATTAGAGGTTTTGGCAGGCTTAAAAGTGGACAAACCTCCAGGTCCGGGCGATTTGTGTCCCAGGATGCTGTGGGAGGCGAGGGTGGAGATTGCAGGGGCTCTGACCCAAATTTTTAATTCCTCTCTAGCCACCGGGGAGGTGCCAGAGGACTGGAGAACAGCTAATGTGGTCCCACTATTTAAGAAAGGTTGTAGAGATAAGCCAGGGAACTACAGACCAGTGAGTCTCACGTCAGTGGTAGGGAAACTATTGGAGAAAATTCTGAAGGAGAGAATCTATCTCCACTTGGAGAGGCAAAATTTGATTAGGAATAGTCAGCATAGCTTTGTCAGAGGGAGGTCATGCCGAACAAATTTGATTGAATTTTTTGAGCATGTGACCAGGTGTGTAGATGAGGGTAGTGCAGTTGATGTAGTTTACATGGATTTCAGCAAAGCCTTTGACAAGGTCCCACATGGGAGACTTATCAAGAAAGCAAATGCACATGGGATACAGGGTAACTTGATAAGGTGGATTCAAAATTGGCTTAGCTGTAGGAGACAGAGAGTAATGACAGATGGTTGTTTTAGGACTGGAAGCCAGTGTCCAGTGGCATACCACAGGGATCTGTGCTGGATCCTCTATTGTTTGTCATTTATATAAATGACGTAGATGACTGTGGGGGTAGGATCAGTAAGTTCGCGGATGACACAAAGATTGGCCGAGTTGTTAACAGTGAGGTTGAGTGTCTTGGGTTACAGGAAGATATAGACGGGATGGTCAAATGGGCAGAAAAGTGGCAGATGGAATTTAACCCTGAAAAGTGCAAGGTGATACACTTTGGAAGGAATAATGTGACATGGAAGTATTCAATGAATGGCCTGACACTGGGAAGTTCTGAGGAACAAAGGGACCTTGGTGTGTTTGTCCATAGATCTCTGAAGGCAGTAGGGCAGGTTAATAGGGTAGTGAAAAAGACATATGGGACACTTGCCTTTATCAATCGAGGCATAGATTACAAAAGCGGGGAGGTCATGTTGAAGTTGTACAGAACTTTGGTAAGGCCACAGCTGGAATACTGTGTGCAATTCTGGTCGCCACATTATAGGAAGGATGTGATTGAACTGGAAGGGGTGCAGAGGTGATTCACCAGGATGTTGCCTGGGATGGAACATTTAAGCTATGAAGAGAGGTTGGATAGGCTTGGGTTGTTTTCGCTGGAGCGGAGAAGACTGAGGGATGACCTGATCGAGGTGAACAAGATTATGAGGGGCATGGATAGGGAGCAGGTGTTCCCCTTAGTTGAAGGGTCAGTTACTAGGGGACACAAGTTTAAGGTGAGGGGCAGGAGGTTTAAGGGGGATTTGAGGAAGAACATTTTTACCCAGTGGGTGGTGACAGTCTGGAATGCACTGCCTGGGAGGGTGGTAGAGGCGGGTTGCCTCACATCCTTTAAAAAGTACCTGGATGAGCACTTGGCACGTCATAACATTCAAGGCTACGGGCCAAGTGCTGGCAAATGGGATTAGGTAGACAGGTCAGGTGTCTTTAATGCATCGGTGCAGACTCGATGGGCCGAAGGGCCTCTTCTGCGCTGTATTATTCTGTGATTCTGTAAAGGTAGAGAGGTGGAGAGGTTTAGGGAAAGAGTTCCAGGCCTTAGGGCCTTGGCAGCTGAAGGCACAGCACCAATTATGGAGCAATTTAAAGCAGGGATGCTCAAGGGGCCAGAACTGGAGGAGCGCACATATCACGGAAGGTTGTAGAGCTGGAGGAGATTATAGAGCTAGGGAGGGGCATGGCAATGGAGGAATTTGAAAAAATATGAGAATTAAAAACAAAAGGAGGCACTGCTTAAGCAGCAGTCAATGTAGGTCAGCGAGCACAGGGGAGATGGGTGAATGAGACTTGGTGTGAGTTGGAGCATGGGCAGCAGAGTTTTGGATGACCTCAACTTTACAGAGGGTAAAATGCAGGAACTCAGCCCAGCTCAGTCTGGTCAAGAATAGTCAAACATAGAGGTAATGAAGGCATAGAAGAGAACTTCAGCAGCAAATGAGCTGAGGCAAGCTTAATGATTACATGGTCTTGTGGTTCAGGGTCAAATATGACACCAAGGTTGTGAGGGGTCTGGTTCAGCCTCGAACAGTTGCCAGGGAGAGAGATGGAGTCGGTGGCCGGGGAACACAGTTTATGGCGGGCAACAAAGACAATGGCTTTGGTCTTCCCAATATTTAGTTGTGGGAGATTTCTGCTCATCCACTACTGGATGTAGGACAAGCAGTCTGACAATTTAGAGAGTCAGTGGAGGGGTTGACAGAGCCGGTGGTGAGGTGAAACTGGGTGTCATCAGTGTACATATGGAAATTGACACTGTTTTTGGATGATGTTGCCAAGAGATCGCATATACATGGAAAATAGGAGGGAGCCAAGGATAGATCCTTGGGGTACATGACAGGCAATGGGGCAGAAGTGGGAAAAATGAACCATTGCAGGTTATTCTCTGGCTACAACTGGATAGATAGAAATGGAACCAAGGGAGTGCAGTTCCAGCCATCTGGATGACGGTGGAGAGGCGTTGGATGATGGGGTGATGAATCGTGTCAAAGGCCGCAAACAGGTCAGGAAGGATGAGAAGAGATAGTTTAGCATATCAGTCACATAGGACGTCATTTGTGACTTTGATAAGAGCAGATCAGGTACATTGGCGGGGTGGACACCTGATTGGAGGGACTCAAACATGAAGTTCCAAGAATGATGGACATGGATTTGCACTGTTGAGGACTTGAGAGAAAAGGGAGGTTGGCGATGGGATGGGATTTACAAGGATTTTAGTTTAAGATGATCTTGAGGTAGTATTTCTGCTTCGGGCACAACCAGTGATCGAGGCACAAATTGCACCAGTTTTGAGAAGTATTTTTTCTTCCCCTTGAGTTTCTGCTTAAACACATTTGCATAAATCGCCAAACATAAAATGTGCCAAGAACCAACGCAATTGGGCAACATTTCAGAATGAATTTTTTTGCTCTAAAAAGTATTCCTTGACATATTTAAGAGTGGTAACTTTGTGCAGTTTGAGTAATACAGCTGAAAGTGGGCTTATCCCAAAAAAATATCATTTGAGTCAATGTTTAGGTCACCACCTATGTGTAACCCGATTTTAAATAATTGAAAACTACATGAAACCATTTGCGAGTTATATATGGGGTAGGCAGTGGCGTAGTGGTATTATCATTGGACTAGTAACCCAGAGACCCAGGGTATTTCTCTGGGGACATGGGTTCGAATCCCACCACAGCAGAAGGTGGAATTTGAATTTGATTAATAAATCTGGAATTAAAAGCTAGTCGAAGGATGGCCATGAAACCATTGTCGATTGTTGTAAAAACCCATCTGGTTCACTAATGTCCTTTCGGGAAGGAAATCTGCTGTCCTTACCTGGTCTGGCCTACATGTGATTCCAGACCCACAGCAATGTGGTTAACTCTTACATGCCCTCTGAAATGGCCTAGCAAGCCACTCAGTTGTACCTAACCGCTACAAAGTCAATAAAAAGGAATGAAACCAGACGGACCACCCGGCATCGACCTAGGCAAACCCAGCCGTGTCGACCCTGCAAAGTCCTCCTTACTAACATCTGGGGGCTTGTGCCAAAGTTGGGAGAGCTGTCCCACAGACTAGTCAAGCAACAGCCTGAAATAGTCATACTCACAGAATCATACCTTACAGCCAATGTCCCAGACGCTGCCATCACCATCCCTGGGTATATCCTGTCCCACCAGCAAAACAGACCCACCAGAGGTGGTGGCACAGTGGTATACAGTAGGGAGGGAGTTGCCCTGGGAGTCTTCAACATTGACTCCGGACGCCATGAAGTCTCATGGCATCAGGTCAAACATGGGCAAGGTAACCTCCTACTAATTACCTACTACCGCCCTCCCTCAGCTGATGACTCAATACTCCTCCATGTTAAACACCACTTGGAGGAAGCACTGAGGGTGGCAAGGGCACAAAATGTACTCTGGGTGGGGGACTTCAATGTCCATCACCAAGAGTGGCTCGGTAGCACCACTACTGACTGAGCTGGCCGAGTCCGAAAGGACATAGCTGCTAGATTGGGTCTGCGGCAGGTAGTGGGGGAAACAACACGAGGGAAAAACATACTTGACCTTGTCCTCACCAATCTGCCTGCCGCAGATGCATCCGTCCATGACAGTATCGGTAGGAGTGACCACCGCACAGTCCTTGTCGAGACGAAGTCCCACCTTCACATTGAGGATACCGTCCATCGTGTTGTGTGGCACTATCACCGTGCTAAATGGGATAGATTTCGAACAGATTTGGCAATGCAAAACTGGGCATCAATGAGGCGCTGTGGGCCATCAGCAGCAGCAGAATTGTACTCAACCACAATCTGTAACCTCATGGCCTGGCATATCCCCCACTCTACCATTACCATCAAGCCAGGAGACCAACCCTGATTCAATGAAGAGTGCAGGAGGGCATGCCAGGAGCAGCACCAGGCATACCTCAAAATGAGGTGTCAACCTGGTGAAGCTACTACCCACGACTACTTGCATGCCAAACTGCGTAAGCAGCATGCGATAGACAGAGCTAAGCGATTCCATAACCGATGGATCAGATCTAAGCTCTGCAGTCCTGCCACATCCAGCCGTGAATGGTGGTGGACAATTAAACAACTAACTGGAGGAGGTGGCTCCACAAATATCCCCATCCTCAATGATGAGGGAGCCCAGCACATCAGTGCGAAAGATAAGGCTGAAGCATTTGCAACAATCTTCACCCAGAAGTGCCGAATTGATGATCCATCTCAGCCTCTTCCTGAAATCCCCAGCATCACAGATGCCAGACTTCAGCCAATCTGATTCACTCCGCGTGATATCAAGAAATGACTGAAGGCACTGGATACTGCAAAAGCTATGGGCCCTGACAATATTCCGGCAATAGTACTGAAGACCTGTGCTCCAGAACTTGCCGCGCCCCTAGCCAAGCTGTTCCAGTACAGCTACAACACTGGCATCTACCCTACAATGCGGAAAATTGCCCATGTATGTCCTGTACACAAAAAGCAGGACAAGTCCAACCCGGCCAATTACCGCCCCATCAGTCTACTCTCAATCAGTAAAGTGATGGAAGGTGTCATCAACAGTGCCATCAAGCAGCATTTGCTTAGCAGTAACCTGCTCAGTGACGCTCAGTTTGGGTTCCGCCAGGGCCACTCAGCTCCTGACCTCATTACAGCCTTGGTTCAAACATGGACAAAAGAGCTAAACTCAAAAGGTGAGGTGAGAGTGACTGCCCTTGACATCAAGACAGCATTTGACAGAGTATAGCATCAAGGAGCCCGAGCAAAACTGAGGTCAATGGGTATCAGGGGGAAAACCCTCCGCTGGCTGGAGTCATACCTAGCGCAAAAGGAAGATGGTTGTGGTTGTTGGAGGTGAATCTTCTTAGCTCCAGGAGTTCCTCAGGGTAGTCTCCTAGGCCCAACCATCTTCAGCTGCTTCATCAATGACCTTCCTTCAATCATAAGGTCAGAAGTGGGGATGTTCGCTGATGATTGCACAATGTTCAGCAACATTCATGACTCCTCAGATACTGAAGCAGTCCGTGTAGAAATGCAGCAAGACCTGGACAATATCCAGGCTTGGGCTGATAAGTGGCAAGTAACATTCTCGCCACACAAGTGCCAGGCAATGACCATCTCCAACAAGAGAGAATCTAACCATCTCCCCTTGACATTCAACGGCATTACCATCGCTGAATCCCCCACTATCAACATCCTAGGGGCTACCATTCACCAGAAACTGAACTGAAGTAGCCATGTAAATACCGTGGCTACAAGAGCAGGTCAGAGGCTAGGAATCCTGAGGCGAGTAACTCACCACCTGACTCCCCAAAGCCTGTCCACCATCTACAAGGCACAAGTCAGAAGTGTGATGGAATACTCTCCACTTGCTTGGATGGGTGCAGCTCCAACAACACAAGAAGCTCGACACCATCCAGGACAAAGCAGCCCGCATGATTGGCACCCCATCTACAAACATTCACTCCCTCCACCACCGACACACAGTGGCAGCAGTGTGTACCATCTACAAGATGCACTGCAGCAATGTATCAAGGCACCTTAGACAGCACCTTCCAAACCCGCAACTTCTACCAACTAGAAGGACAAGGGCAGCAAATACATGGGAACACCACCACCTGCAAGTTCCCCAAGTCACACACCATCCTGACTTGGAACTATATCGCCGTTCCTTCACTGCCGCTGGGTCAAAATCCTGGGACTCCCTTCCTAACAGCACTGTAGGTATACCTACCCCAAATGGACTGCAGCGGTTCAAGACGGCAGCTCACCACCACCTTCTCAAGGGCAATTAGGGATGGGCAATAAATGCTGGCCTGGCCAGCGACACCCACATCCCATGAATGAATAAAAAAAAAATTGGTGTACAGTAGTAAATTTCTCAGTAAATTCTTCTTAAAAATTATATACAAAAGCTTTCAATAAGGTTGCCTCGGGTCCTTGCACCTAAAAAAAAGCTTAATTCTTAGAGTTTCTTCAAAGGCCCGCAAATGGGCAATTAGTTGAAACTCCTAATAGTGTTTAATTTAATTTGGGGACATGTGCATATTTGTGGGCAGCTTCAGTTTCTGCTACAATTGTTTTTAAAACTAGTGCAAAAGATTGTGGAAACTTGATTTGTGCTTAATATAAATTTGTATTTCAAAATTACGCAACATTTTGCACTGGTTTCGCTGTTTTTGAGCACATTGCACTGAAAAGGCAGCACAACCTCATGGAAACTCCAGGCCCTTATGTCTAATGTCTGGAAGAGGAAGTATAAAAATGAGAGCTTCCCCAACGGCTCATCAGATGAAGGCATCGAGTGGCTGAGCTACACAGTCCAAGGATTGATTCCCAGTCTGTTGCAAGCCGGTTGATCTCAGCCAGGGTGGAGTCTCGAATGCTACAATTAGCCACAGCATGTCTAACTTAGGGAAGCAAGAAGGGAAGGAAGAAACAGTGACACATTTTGTTCTTGACCCCAGGTGGAAATATGCATATGGATATCAGTTGAGAACAAGATTGGGTTTGCGGTAATATTTGCTGCAGCTTGCCAATGATTCCTCGTCATGTGTGCACATGCGCAGGCAGCTATACTTGGGCAAGTTATTAGAAGATGACTTGTGTCTACAGACCTGTTTGTTAGTCAGGAGGCAGTGCCTGCAAAGCAGGGGAGAACAAAAAAAAAAGAGGAAAAATAATAAAAAAGGATGCAAGTTAACTATTCGACAGTTGTAATTCAAAATATTAGTGTTTTGGGAAGGGGAGGCAGTTAAGCCTAGATTCATTTGGATTTGCTATGTAATTTGATATTCAACAACATTATTTATGATCCCAGTCAAATTCCAGATTAATGGCCTCATACTTTCCAGTCACAGTTCAACTTACCACTCCTTGCAGCGTTGGTGGTATTAGTCCACAGTACACAGGAATAAATGTGCTGCATATACAGGCCTATAAAACAGATAGAGATTTTTTAAATGAGCTGATTGTGATGCAACTTTTATGGCTGTACAAAAATAACTTACACCATTACAATCTGCTGGGAATCTTGGGAATTTGGTAGATTAGGACAGTACTTTCACTGGTAGAAAGTCCAAACCAGAAAGCTTCTTTCTTTTAATCATTAAAGAAATCAGGTGTTGGCTTCTGGTGCAAGGATGTGAGAAGGTCTTTGTTTCATTAGTTGTAATCAATGAGTATTTGGGTATACAAGTGGGAAATTCCCAGATATTAGAACCTTTTCCACCCAAACAGAAACACTGGAACAACAACAACAGCAAAGTATTTCTACGTCACCTGTACCAGCTCCTCTTTATTGTTGAAAACAGTCACCAGAACATTCTCTCCATCAGACACTCGGGTCAATGAAATGCCCAGTCGTCCTGTTGCAAGCTCATGTGCATTGTCTGGAAGTCCTTTGTAAAGTCGGCTACGAATGATCTTCACCAAGTTAAAGGAAGGGTGGAGTGGGCCCAGAAACCTCTTGCGTGCTTCTTTAGAAACATCAATAATATTTGCACCAGATTCTCCTGTAAATTAATTTTTTAAATGCTTAGTAAGTATAAATTTGCTAAATCTTCCACAGAAGATTCTTCTACAATGTGTTATATCCATCAAGTGCTCTTACCCTGTGGCTTATTTTTATAGATCCCCAGTACCCGTTGTAAGCTGATCTCAACAGATTCCTTCAGCATTTACATTCACATACAAACAATGGTCATTTAGGCAAAGTTAATACGGTGGGGGGGTGAGGGGCAATATCTTTGGAATTGTACAGTAAAAAATGAAAGTAGAGAAATTTGGCAATGGGGGGGGGGGGTCGCGGGATAAAATAGAACTCAATAAATACTTAATTACTTAAATTCCACACTCTAAGTAGGGATTCATTTTCAAGAATGCTATCTGTTAACAACCAAACTGAGTGTTTGACAAGCCTGAATGTAAATGAGAAGAAGACAAAGAAAGGTGACCGTGGCAGTTGTGAGTGCAATTGTTTGACAAGAAAATAAAAACAGAAGATGTGAACATGATTAAAATATGAGCCAATATTATTTGACACATCAACTGCAACTTTCATTATGTGTTACCTGGTTCAACATCAGCTTCAAAATAAAGGCAAAATACAATTTAATTTTCTTCTTCAGGAGGGTCTGGATTAGATTCAACTAACAGCAACCTGTTCCACCGAAAGCTTTTTGTGTAATGATAACAGATCTAATTGTTTCATCACAACCAATTATTTGAAAGTGCTTTTGACTCCAACACAAGAAATCCAGAGTTGGCAGTTACATCTGCCTCAGAACACCAAACACTTCAGTATCTATGAATGCTGCACTGCCAATGGGACAGTCAAGGTCAACAAACTGCTTATGTCCCTGCCCTCAGGACATAACAAAAGAAGTAAGAGCAGGAGCAGACCATACAGCCTGTCGAGCCTGCTATGCCTTTCAATACGATCATGTCTTATCAACTGCCTTAACTCCACTTTCCTGCCTGCTCCCCATATCCCTCGATTCTCCAAAAGAACAAAAGTCTGTCTATCTCAGCCTTGAATATATTCAACAATGGAGCATTCCCAACCCTCCGGGGTAGAGAATTCCAAAGATTTACAACCTTCTGACTGAAGACATTTCTCCTCATCTCAGTCCTAAATGATTGACCCCCTTATCCTGAGAATGTGCTCCCATGTTCTAGATTCCCCAGCCAGAAAAAACAACCTCGCAGTGTCTACCCTGTCAAGCCCTTTCAAAATCTTGTATGTTTCAATGACATCACCTCTCATTCTTCTAAACACCAGAGAGTATAGGCCCAATTTACTCAGCCTCTCATCATAGGACAACCCCCTCATCCCAGGAACCAATCTAATGAATCTTCACTGTACTATCTCTCAAATATGGAGACCAAAACTGCACAGAGTACTCCAGGTGTGGTCTCACCAAAGCTGTACACAATTATAGCAAGACTTCCTTATTCTTGTACTCCAATCCCCTTGCAACAAAGGCCAACATGTCATTTGCTTTCCAAACTGCTTAATGTACTGCATGCTAACTTTGTGTTCCTTATACAAGTACACCCAAGTCTCTCTGAACATCAATATTTATGAATTTCACCTCTTAAAATAAATTCTGCTTTTCTATTCTTACTACCAAATTAAATAACCTCATACTTCCCCACATTATACTCCATCTGCCACCTTGTTGCCCACTCAATTAACCGGTTTATATCTCTTTGCAGCCTCTGTGTCCTCCTCACAGCTTACATTCTGACTTAGCTCTGTATTGTCAGTAAACTTGGATACATTACTCTCTTACTCTTTGTCTAAATCTATTACAAATAGCTGAAGCTCCAGCACTGATCCTCGCAGTACTCCACTAGTTACAGCCAGCCAACTTGAAAATTCCCTGTTTATCCCTACTCTCTGCTTCCTGTCCATTAATCAATCTTCCATCCATGCTAATGTATTAACCCCAACGCCATGATCATTATCTTGTGTATTAACCTTGTGTGGTACTGTTTGGAAATCCAAAAATACTACATCTACTGGCTCCCTTTTATCTACCATACTACTTACATCCTCAGAAAACTAATAAATGCAGCAAATGCAATTTCCCTTTCATAAAACATGTTAATTCTGTCAGATTATACTATGATTTGATTTTCTCAGTTTATAGTTAAGACTTCCTGAACAATAGATTCCAGCATTTTCCCCAATGAGTGATGTCAGGCTAACTGGCCTGTAGTTCCCCATTTTCTCTGTCCTCCTTTATTGAATAGTGGTGTTACATTTGCCAACTTCCAATCTGCTAGCACTGCTCTAGAACCTAGGAAATTTTGGAAAATCATAACCAGTGCATCCACTATCTCTGCAACTACCTCTTTTGGAACCCTAGGATGCAGGCCATCAGTTCCTGGGGATTTATCGGTTTTTAGTCCCTGAAGTTTCTCCAATACTTTTTCTCTCTCAAGTTTCTTACTCTTATTAGCTCATTGGTTACCCTCTATTTCTGGTATGCAATTTGTGACTTCTACCGTGAAGACAGACACAAAATATTTGTTCAACAAGAACAGAAGATGTAAAGAGCGAATGTCAAAGAAAGGTGGATTTTTCCATCCCCTCCAAGTTTTTTGTTTCTTTCCCCACCCCCACCTTTTTCACTTTCTAAGTACCATGCATCATTCCAGGACTACGAGGTAAGTAAGCTCCTTTATCCTGTGCCCCACGAGAGGTACACGAGTACCATGAGCTGACTCAACTCAACCCTTAACTTTCCCCTCCTTCCAGCATAGTCAGGTAAGGGACACAACTCAATGTCCCTCAGTAGGAACTTTACATGTGTCAAATCAAAAAGGTGCAAACTTTCATTTTACCTCTTCATGGTGCAGCTAGTTAGCATGTTAACACAGTACACCACTAGGCTGTGTTATGGTGCCCATTTACAGTTGCAAACAGGAGTTGAATCAGTAGAAAGCAAACAAAACATTTGCCCTCAATTGACAGCTATCAAAAATGCTTATAAAACAAGAACAGAAAGAGGCCATTTAGCAATAAGTAAAACCTACCTTTCTGGTGTCTTTTATATACTCTGATTCAGCAAATTTGCCTGCCTGAATTCAGAGAGATGAACTCAATCACCCAATGACCTTCTCATACAATGGTTTGTCAGCACTTGCTTATGGACATACGAATTAGCAGCAAGAGTAGGCCACTCAGCCCTTCGAGCCTGCTCCGCCATTCAGTACGTCCATGGCTGAACTGATTACTCCACATTTCCACCTACCTCCGATAACCTTTCACCCCCTTGCTTATCAGGAATCTATCTACCTCTGCCTTAAAAATATTCAAAGACTGCTTCCACTGCCTTTTGAGGAAGAGAATTCCAAAGACTCATGACCCTCTGAGAGAAAAAAGTTCTCCTCATCTCTGTCTTAAATGGGCGACCTCTTATTTTTAAACAGAGACCCCTAGTTCTAGATTCTTCCACAAGGGAGAACATCCTTTCCACATCCATTCTGTCAAGACCCCTCAGGATCTTATGTTTCAATTAAGTTGCCTCTTATTCTTCTAAATTCCAATGGATACAAGCCTAGCCTGTTCAATCTTTCCTCGTAAGACAGCCCGCCCATTCCAGGTATTAGTCTAGTAAACCTTCTCTGTACTGCCTCCAATGCATATACATCCTTCCTTAAATAAAGAGACCAGTACTGTACACAGTGCTCCATAGGTGGTCTCACCAATGCCCTGTATAACTGAAGCATAACCTCTCTACTTTTGTATTCAATTCCCCTCGCAATAAACGATAACATTCTATTAGCTTTCCTAATTACGTGCTGTACCTACATACTAACCTTTTGCAATTCATGCACCAGGACACCCAGATCCCTCTGTATCTCAGAGCTCTGCAATCTCTCACCATTTAGATAATATGCTTCTTTTTTTATTCTTCCTGCCAAAGTGGACAATTTCATACTTTCCCACATTATACTCCCTTTGCCAGCTCTGTACCCACTCATTTAACCTATCTATATCGTTTTGTAGCCCCCTTATGTCCTCTTCACAAGTTACTTTCTTACCTATCTTTGTGCCATCAGCAAATTTAGCAACCATATCTTCAGTCCCTTCATCTCAGTCATTTATACAAATTGTAAAAAGTTGAGGCCCCAGCACAGCTCTCTGTGGCATACCACTCGTTATATCTTGCCAACCAGAAAATGACCCATTTTTGTCTACTCTGTTTCTAGCTAATCTTCTATCCATGCCAATATGTTATCCCCTACACCATGAGCTTTTATTTTCCACAATAACCTTCAATGTGGCACCTTATCAAATGCCTTCTGGAAATCGAAGTACAATACATCCACTGGTTCCCCTTCATCCACAGTACATGTAACTCCCTCAAAGAACTCCAATAAATTGGTTAAACATGATTTCCCTTTTACTTAACCATATTGACTCTGCTTAATTACCTTCAATTTTCCCAAGTGCCCTGCTATAATGTCTTTAATAATAGCTTCTAACATTTTCCCTAAGACAGATGTTAAGCTAACTGGCCTGTAGTTTCCTGCTTTCTGTCTCTCTCCCTTTTTGAATAAAGGAGTTACATTTGCTATTTTCCAATCTAGGGGAACCTTCCACCAATCTAGGAAATTTTGGAAAATTAAAACCAACACATCAGCTGTCTCACTAGCCACTTCTTTTAAGGCCCTAGAATGAAGTGCATCAGGACCCGATGACTTGTCAGCCCGCAGCTCCAACAATTTGTTCAGTATCACTTCCCTGGTGATTGTAATTTTCTTGAGTTCCTCCCTCCCTTCCATTTTCTGACTTACAACTAATACTGGGATGTTACTTGTATCCTCAATAGTGAAGACTGATGCAAAGTATCTGTTCAATTCCTCTGCCATCTCCTTATTATCCATTTTTAATTCCCCAGACTCACTTTCTATAGAACCAACGCTCACTTTGTTAACACTTCTCTTTTTTAAATATCTATAGAAACTCTTACTATCTGTCTTTATATTTCTAGCTAGCTTTCTTTTGTACTCTAATTTTACCTTATCAATCTTCTCGTCATTCTTTGCTGTTTTTTTATATTCTGTCCAATCTTCTGACCTGCCTCCCATCTTTGCGCAATTATAGGCTTTTTCTTTAAGTTTGAAAGTATCTATCTTTAACAGTTTTAGTTAACCATGGATGGCGAATCCACCCTTGGAATTTTTCTTTCTCGCTGAAATGGATCTATTCTGTGTATTCTGAAATATCCCTTTAAATGTCTGCCACTGCATCTCTATTGACCTATCCCTGAACCTAATTTGCCAGTTCACTTTAGTTAGCTCTGCTTTCATGCCCTCATAATTGCCCTTATTTAAGTTTAAAATACTAGTCTTGGACCCACTCTTCTCTCCCTAAAACTGAATGTAAAATTTAATCATATTATGATCACTACTACCCAGGGGCACCTTAATTATGAGGTCATTAATTAAGCCTATCTTGTTGCACAATACCAAGTCTAGTATAGCCTGCTCTCTGGTTGGCTCCAAAACATACTGTTCCAAGAAATTATCCCAAAAACATTCTATGTACGCCTCATCTAGGCTGATTTTTCCAGTCTATGTAGATTAAAATCCCCCCATGATTATTGCTGTACCTTTCTGACAAGCTGTCATTATTTCTTCCTTTATACCCCATCCTACAGTGTGGTTAATGTTAGGTGGCTTATACACCGTTCACACAAGTGATCGCTTGCCTTTATCATTTCTCATCTCGACCCAAACTGCTTCTACATTCTGGTCTCCTGAACTTAGGTCATCCCTCTATTGCGCTAATACCATCATTAATTAACAGAGCTACCCCTCCACATTTTCCTAGCTTTCTGTCCTTCCTAAATACCATGTAGCCTTCAATCTATGTTGTCCTGCAGCCATGTCTTTGTAATGGCTGTCAGATTGTACTTATTTATTTCTATTTGCGCTCTCAGTTCATCTGTTTTGTTTTGAATGCTACGTGCATTCAGATACAGAGCCTTTAGATTTGTCCTTTTTTCATTTTTGTATCCTCGAGCCTTATCTGCTCTTAGATTTACTCTTAGATTTGTACGCTCTGTCCCTTCCTGTCAGGGTCTGCTTATCATTTCCCATAATAATACCTTCCTCTCTTGCCTTGTCTCTACTCCTTGATTTACCGTATCTTCCCAAATTTGATCCCTTGCCCCCACTATTCAGTTTAAAACCCTCTTTACTTCCCTAGTTAAGCGGCTCACTTGAACTCCGGCTCCAGCACGGTTCAGGTGTAGACTGTCCCAACGGTACAGCCACCACTTTCCCCAGTACTGGTGCCAGTGCCCCATGAACCGGAACCCACTTCTACCACACCAGTCTTTGAGTCACGCATTAATTTCTCTAATCTTATTTGCCCTATGCCAATTTGCACATGGCTGAGGTAATAATCCAGAGATTATTATCTTTGAGTTCCGCTTCTTAATTTGGTGCCTAGTTCCTCATACTGACCATGCAGAACCTCCTTCCTTGTCCTGCCTATGTAGTTGGTACCTACATGCTCTACGGCGACTGGATCCTCCCCCACCCACTACAAGTTCCTCTCCAGCCCTGAGCAGACATCCCGAACCCTGCCACCGGGCAGGCAACACAGCCATCTGGACTCTTGCTCTTTGCTGCAGAGAACAGTGTCAATCCCTGAAACGATACTGTCCCCAACTATCACTACATTCCTTTTTTGTCCCTCCACTTGGATGGCTTCCTATATCATGGTGTTATGGTCAGGTTGCTCATCCACCCTGCAGCCCCCACTCTCATCCAAACAGGCTGAAAGAACCTCAAGCCTGTTGGACAATCGCAAAGGCTGAGGCTCCTGCACTCTGGGTCCCCTTACCTGCTAACTCCTGCTTGTACTATGCAAAATAGTTCTGAGTGATGCTCTGTATTGATTTACCATGCACAGAATTCTACACACCTCAAAATAATGCTCATTCAATCATAATTTAGCCCCAGTTATTGTATGAAATTACAAAAACAGAAGAAATCCACAACAATCATGGCATTTATTTTGTCTTTCACAGAACTCCCATCCAAGGTATGTTGGCACATTTGACACTTAAGTTTCCAGTCCTTCTGCTGCAAATTTTCAGAGAAGTGTTTTGAAACACCCCCAGGAGCTGACTGCTCGCACTCAGCATAGACTGTTACATCAACAGAGTGGAGTCAACAACTAGTGCATGCTAACAAACAAATCCAACACAGGAAATGCAGCGGCATTGGGAACCCATATTTTCCAGCCTTGCAAAGAAGCTGAAAACAAATACCTCTCCTCTATCCCTACCCTCCAACAGATTGCCACTTCTTTTGTATCACCAACAATATTCTCCCGCTCTCATTTTTCAGAGTGATAAATCTGATATATCAAGTGTGGGGGAATCCTGCAATCATTACAGACAGGGATACAGGACTGCAAGGGATGAAAGTATGCAATGCCAACTGGGAACGTGTTTCTCCCCCTTATCACTGTAGTGGAACCTCGATACAGAGAAATAGGAACGGGAATAGTGGGTCCTGGGTAGTCGTACTTAAAAGAGACCTGGTGCCCCACCCCTGTGTGGCTTCCTCCACACACAGTGCACCTAATAGTAGGAACTCCGGAGAGGAAAGTTGGAAAATACAGTACAAAGCACATTCATTTGACAAGTGAACCTTTACACAAGAACTAGAAAAGCAATGTGCTTGCTCAAAAGTGCTGGTTGATGAACAATGGCTGCATTAATATTCTGACACCATTCAGGCAAACAATGAGGCTGCTTCAACCTGCATTAAGTATAATAATGTCAGACACGGGTTTCCTTGTCGGTTGATTCTTCATACACTTGTATAATGCTTACCGAGTGGGCTTCACATGTTTTGACAAGGCTTTGACTGTGAGGCCATTACTTTGGTGCCAAATCTGTGTGGACATGTCAATCTGGAGTACTTTGAAAACTTGATAAAAAGCGAAGGCTACTTATTCCGAGTCAACTGTATCACCGGTGGCTTGCAATTTTGCCAAAGCATGCCCTTTATGGTTTTGGTTAAAAAGTAATAATGTATGTATACATTAAAAAAAAAGCTTTCCTGAATGGAGAGGAACTGAACATTTTCACGACACTAATATCATTTATTACCAATGTTTCACTTTAAAAAATTCTCTCCAGTCTTTTATCTTAATGATTGCAGCATATTTTGGCCATCACTATTCTCAAGATGCATTTTCACTGCTAAAAACTGGTATCAGAACTGAATGCTCATTCTGCAACATTCACGTCCTGTTAATGAATATTTTCAAATGGTGTTGATACTAATACATTTAAGAATTATGCAGGCTTATATATAGAGAGGGTCTGTTTTAAGATACCTCACTAAATAATTATTAATTGCCTAAAAAGGTTACAAATTTAATTGCAGTTGACTCGGGTACTATTTCTTTTTAGACCTAAAATCTTACAAGTTATCAAACTAATCACTCACTGGTTTTTACAGCATATCCTGTACACAGCTCAAAATCTATCCCTCCACAAAACGTTTAGAGTATTTTATGAACCTTTAAAAAAAAAAATGTGGTGACTACAACACAACAAAGGTTCTCTTCACTTAAACTGAAATCAGCATTTGGACCAGTGTATAAGTGAAACTACAATGATCCAAAAGAAATGGTCTATACAATATACTCTGAAAGGTTGCACTGGACTTCCCATTTCAGTATTGCACTCCCTCAGGTTGAAGTAAACAAGAAACTATACTACAAACAGAACTGGATCCAGAAGTCTGTCAGAATCTATCATGAGAAAAGACAGGCTGGAACTTCAGGTGTAGCCTCTGTTAAAACTGTGAGAAAAGTAACGTTTTTGGACTGTTACTGTTATGGTTTGGAGGGATTTTGTTTTAATGTACATTGTGATATTAGCCAATGGTTAGATTCAGCTTACAAAGGGTTAACTCTCAAGGGTGCAACTTTTAAAAAATGTAATATTTAAAGTCATTGAGGATGCTAATTACAAAGCAATCCTATATGCTGCCTAACAGTTTGCACCATGGTATTAAAATGCTTTATCATCATTATACTTGGAAGAATACTGAGCTAAACGGACAATCTAATACTGGAAGTTTCCACACTCAGAGGAGGGCTTTTTATTCAGTGTAGTAACTGATGGGCAGCTTGGTAGACCAATCAGTGACATCCAGAATTGATAGACAGATCTCTTTTCGCTTTCTCCCTCTGGAGGGAAATTGGACACAATGGAAGAGATTTCCTCTGGCGAGTGAGTCAGAAACACATGTGGGCTTGAGGGTGACAAAGTGAGCCCCTATTGCGTGCATCCTAAAGTTAGTATCAATTAATATAGAGAGACAGCTAACACAAGAATCTCTGCTCAGGAATAGGCAGTGGGTTATTTTATGGCATGAAGAGCTGTAGGAAATAGATGCATCTTACTGGAAAGTTGCATTCCATTCATTCATGTATTCTACATAAAATAAACTTGTTTTACAAATCAGATTCATCTAGTTAGCAATTTTTCAGTCTGCCTGCCAAAAAGATCACGACACACTCAACAGAGCATGCAAGATCCCAGTATCCAGTACACACAAAGTGTCTGTTACAAGCCACTGGATCATGCTATCATTTATCTATGCAGTAAAGATTCACTTCAGATCCCACAGGGCTGGAGGTTCATTTACAGGAATGACTGTTGACACTGAACATGAGAACATTTACTGCAGACATGTGAAATCTGTAATAAGGAGAAGCTGGATTGTTCTCTGTACAGCAGAGAAGGTTAAGGGGAAATTTAGTAGAGGTGTTCAAAATTATTAGGGGTGACAATACAGTAATGAGGGAGAAAGTGTTTCCACTGGCAGGATAATCGATAACCAGAGGACACATTTAAGATGATGGAAAGAAGGAAACAGAAGGGAAATTAGAATTTTTTTAATGCAATGAGTTATCTAGAATTCACTGTGAAAGGATGGTCGAAGTAGGTTCAATAGTAACTTCCAAATGGAAATTGGGTATATAGTTGAAAAGGAAAATATTTACAGGGCTGTGGTGAAAGAGCAGCGGAGAGGAACTAATTGGATAGTTCTTTACAAGAGTCAGCAGAGGCATGATGGAACAAATGGCCTCCTGTGCTATATAACTATTCTAAGTGGACCCTTCAGTAGGACTAAACAAAATAAACAAATACTTGGGAGTGAAGCCTGATTGAAAGCTGCATTTACAGGTGTCAAGTCACCTATGAGACTGTACTCCAAGAAGGGAATCAGAGAAAGGATAGTGAAAATACTGGCGAGAAGAAAATTGTGCAGGCTCAACATCAGAACCGGGTTGATAACATGTATTTTTTTCATGTCTGCAATGCACCTTTATTTTATTATGCTCTGATTATATTCTGGTATTTCAACTACTAGTACACTGGGCTGACAAATAGTGGTATGCTGGACAACAGACACCTTTACTTCACTTCCTTAACATCTGATGGTAAGCTATTTCTTCATTTCCCACAACTTCCGCTCAGCTGCTATCAATCATTGCATGTTTTCCTTCACCAGTTCCATATTTTCATTCAATCAGAACAATGGCTCATTTCTCCTCTTAAAAACCATTGCAGTTGAGAGGAAGGTGGTCAAAATTAAGAAACAGTTTATCAGATGTTATAGAATTAAAGAGGCTTCTTTTGGTCTTTTTCTTGCACAATAACTTTTGTTTTGAGTGGTTGCTCAGAGGGAGTTTTTTTTTTGGAGGAAGGCAGTTGACATCCCCCCAAAAAATGTACAAGGACAGAGCAAAATGTGTACTTCCTAACCAGGTTTTTTTTATTAAAAAAGGTTATGTGGGCACTGCAAAGCCTTACCGGGGGTGGGGGGGGGTGGGGGGGGGAGGTGAGTGCAGGTCTTAAAATCTGGCACACAGGTTATTGTGCCAGTCTTGCAGTATGCTGCATATTGTCGTCAAAATGTTGGCTTTTTAAGAGGTGCTAGTGGGGTTAGGAATGCAGTAGGAATAAAAGGACTTGATCGAGGTGTGAACAGCATCTATGTCAGTCCAGATGCAGGGCAGGGACATTTCCAAAAGATGGCAGAGACTATGGAAGGGGACAGAAAGCAGTCATGGTCCATGTGGGAGCCAACATAGAAAAAGGAAACAAAAACAAGAAATGCTGGAGTCACTCAGCAGGTCTGGCAGCATCTGTGGAAAGAGAAGCAGAGTTAACGTTTCGGGTCAGTGACCCTTCTTCGGAGAAGGGTCACTGACCCGAAACGTTAACTCTGCTTCTCTTTCCACAGATGCTGCCAGACCTGCTGAGTGACTCCAGCATTTCTTGTTTTTGTTTCAGATTTCCAGCATCTGCAGTATTTTGCTTTTATAGAAAAAGGAAAGTCTGAAGTCCTGCAGAAGGAGTTTAGGAAACAGGCTAAGCAGCAGAACTTCAAACATCCAGATTACTCTGCCAGTCACATGCTAGAATAGGGAAAGATGGAAGAGTAGGGAACTTTTCTGTGGCTAAAAGGAGTGGACTAAGGAAAAAGAGTTTCCATTTTAAGAAGCATTGGTACTTTTTGGGGTAAAAATGTGAACTATTCTGCAAAGATTTGTTACATCTGAACAGGAAGGGAGCTAAAATAACACAGGTAAAAATGGATAAAATAGAAAGTGAATAGCTATTTAAATTAGGATAAAGGAGGGGAGCGGTAGGGAAAATAAAACCAATCGGAAAGAACAAGTAGAGAAGATAGTAAAAAGATTCAGGTAAATGTACAAATAAGTGAATTTAACAAGGATAGCACAGAGAAGGAACATAAGGGAGTCAAGGAGGAAATCAATCTAACCAGTTATGAGAGGGAAAAGACAGAAAGAAATGAGGTGTAGGTTGGACAAAAAAGGCAAGTGAAGTGAAAAGCAGCAGCGTTAAAAATACAACTAAAAAGAGATGAAGTGCTTGAATTGTAATACTCAGTGTGGGAAAGGAACTGGGGTAATTAGAAGCAATTAGGTCACAAGAAGATATAGATTGAATAGCACAAACAGAAACCTCACCACAAACTGGGCAGGAGTGGAAAATAAACTGAGCTTGAATATTTTTTGAGGGGAGACATATTGGTGATAGGAGAATGAATGGCAATATTGGGGAAGGAAGAAATACATGCTGTAGACAGCACTGATGTGCACAAAAAAAGATCCAAAGACAGAGTGAATATAGTTAGAAATCAGATTTAAAAAGGAATTGTTATATTAGTGGGGTTGCACTCCAGACTCCCAACTGTGAAAAGAAGAAATCCGTAAATAGATTAAGGAGACGAAAAGGAACAAAGTTTTTGTTCCAGAGAATTTTAATTACCCATTCCAATTGAGACAGGGATGAAGCAAATGGAAACTAGGGAATGGAATTCTTACAATGTGTGCAAGTAGTATGTTTGTATGTTTGCCAGGGGATGCACTGCTAGATCGAGTTATGTAATATATCCGGTAAAAGTTAAATTTAAGTGAGTGCTCAGCAATATTGGCCATTGTATTTTAGAGTTCGACTGAGAGTGGATACATGCTGCAAAATTGGAGAATGACCAACGTAATATCTATTCTCATAAAGACAAAGCTAACCGGAGTAATTACAGGCCAATTTATTTAACATCGATGGTAGGGAAAATTTTGGAATCTTAAATTGAAAAGATTAAATTGCTAAATATCTAACTGGAGAATATGATTTGAAACAGCCAACACAGATCTCAAAAAGGAGGATCATGCTCGACAAACATGATGGAGTTCTCTGGGGATGACTGATACAAGGGAAATGCTGTAGATGTAATGTACATGGACTTTCACAAAGGTACCTTGCAGGAGATTATAGGAGAAGATAAAGAAGTACGAAATTTGGGGGAGGGTAGCAAACAGAATTAAAAATGACTTTAGAAGAGAGGTAAGAGTTTAGATCTGTTAAGAGCAGTTCTCAGAGTGGTTGAAGTGGCTCTGTTACCCTAATCTCTCTCTTCACGGAAACAAACTACCATCATCTCCGTCTGTCCCTCAGGAATCCTGATAGTGGAGCTGTTGCAGCACCCAGTCACAATGTACGAGCAGCTGAGGTACAAGTGTAGTCACAAGCACCTGACATCTCAGCAGTTGCGCGCAACTTCAAGTCAAATTCAAGGGAACTATACAATAAGCCAAACCTCTGGACTGTAGGTAAACTTGAGCATGCAGCATGGAGCCAGAGGCCTGAAGAATTGGTATATCCTCAGATTCCCCTAAACCAGCATTCCACACTCAGCGAGGGACCAATTTAAATCCATTGCAAGAAGCGTCTGATTCTGCTCTTACCCTAGGACCAGTTAGAAAAAGAACTCAGCACACCTGCTATAAATAATTTCACTTGAAATTAGTTTAGTTTTTATGGAACATTTTCCTGTCAAAATTACTTTCTTTTTCTTCCCAAAAAGAAAAAAAACATAATTTTGAATTTTTAGATTTCGTATGCAATGAGAAAGGTCTAAATAATAATATTGCTGTAAAGGAGCCATTAGGAAATAGTGACCACAAAATGATGTAGAATTCTATATTAAGTTTGAAAGTGATATAGTTCATTCCGAAACTAGGGTCTTAAATCTGAACAGAGAAAACTATAAAGATATGAGGGGCAGGTTGGCTATGGTGGATTGGGAAAATACATTAAATGATGGACAGGCAATGGCTAGTATTTAATGTAGTATTACATGGTTTACAACAAATATACATTCCTCCACGAGACAAAAACCCAACAGGAAAGGTGAATCAACTGTGGCTAACAAAAGAAGTTAAGGATTGCATTAGGTCAAAGGAAGTGACATAGCTAGAAACATAATGGCAGACTGTAAAAGCTTCTTTAGGTATGTGAAATCAAAATGATTAGCAAGGGCAAATGTGGGTCCAGGCGGAGACAGAAGAGTCTGTGGTGAAGAATGAGGGCATGGCAGAGAGACTAAACAATTAACTTTGTGTCTGTCTTCAGAGGAAAACACAGAAAATCTCCCAGAAATACTAGGGAACCAAGGGACTTGTAAAAATGAGGAATTGAAAGTAATTAGTATCAATAAAGAGGTAGTATTCAAAAAATTAATTGGATAGAAAAGTTGATAAATGCCCTGGACCAGATGAGCTTCATCCCATAGTATTGAAGGAGGTGGCTATAGAGATAGTGGATGCATCTTTCAAATTTATAGGGATTCTGGAAGGGTTTCTGCAGACTGGAAAGTAGCAAATGTAACTCCATTATTGAAGAAGGGAGTGAGAGAGAAAACTGAGAACCACAGACCTGTTAGTTTGACGTCAGTGGTAGAGAAAACGTTGGAATCTATTATAAAGGATGAGATAACTGGACACTTGGAAAAGAATGATCTGATTGATGCAACATGGATTTGTGAAAGTGAAATCATGTTTGACAAACCTATTGGAGTTTTGTTTCAGGATGTTACTTGTAGCATAAAGAATGCTGTGTATTTGGATTTTCAGGAGGCTTTTGATAAGGTCCCACACAGGTTAGTAAACAAAATTAGAGTACATGGGATTGGGTGTAATATTCTGCAACTGGTTGAGAATTGGTAAACAGACAGAAAGCGGAGAATAGAAATAAATGGGTCATTTTCAGGATGGCAGGCTGTTACTAGTGGGGTACCTGGGACACAGCTGTTTACAATCAATAAGGGGACCCAATTGCATTATTTCCAAATTTGTGGATGACACAAAACTAGGAGGGAATGTAAGTTGTGAGGAGGATGCAAGGAGGCTTCAAGGGGATTTGGACAGTCTAAGTGAATGGGCAAGAACACGGCAGATGGAATATAATGTGAATAAGTGTGAAGTGATCCACTTTGGGAGAAAAAAAACAGGAAGGCAGAGTATTTCTTAAATGGTGAGAGGTTGGGAAGTGTTGATATCCAAGAGACCTGGGTGTCCTTGTTCATGAGACACTAAAAGCGAGTATGCAGATGCAGCAAGCAATTAAGAAGGCAAATGGTATGTTGGCCTTCATTGCAAGGGGATTTGAGTACAGGAGTAAAGATGTATTGCTTCAAATGTATAAAGCCTTGGTGAGACTGCACCTGGAATATTGTGTACAATGTTGCTCTCCTTAACTAAGGAACGATATACTTGCCATAGAGGGAGTGCAACAGAGGTTCATCAGACTAATTCCTGGGATGGTAGGATTGTCTTGTGAGGAGGGATTACAGAAACTGGGCCTGTATTCTCTAGAGTTTCGAAGAATGAGAGGTGATCTCAATGAAACTTACAAAATTCTTACAGGGCGTGACAGGGTAGATGTGGATAGGATATTTCCTCTGGCTGGTGAGTCTAGAACAAAGGAATACAATCTCAGAATAAGGGGCAGGCCATTTAAGACTGAAATGAGGAGGAATTTCTTTACTCAGAGGGTGGTGAATCTGTGGAATTCTCTACCCCAGAGGGCTGTGGAAGCTCAATCATTGAGCATGTTCAAGACACAAATCAATAAATTTCTGAATACCAATGATATCAAGGGATATGGGGATAGTGGGGAAAAATGGCGTAAAGGTAGATGATCAGCCATGATCTGCTTGAATGGTGGAGCAGTCTCAACGAGCTGAATGTCCTGCTCCTATGATCCTCTGGGATGATGTGCCCAACATAAACTCAATTCCTATAAATGTTACACCCTGGCCCTCACAGCTTGTTTATCCTTGGAGGTAGTGCAGCTAAAATTCAAATGGGGGTGTCTATCTGCATGCCAGAGCTGACAACAAGCTGTTCAACTTGGCAAGACTACGCGCCAAGACCAAAGTGCGGAAAGTCCTAATCCGTGAGTTGCCGTTTGCTGATGACAGCACGTTGGCAACCCTTACTGAAGTTCACTTGCAACAGATTGTAGGTCGGTTCTCCTGGGCCTGCAAGGAATTAGCATCAGGAACACCAAAAAGTTACGTGCCAGGACATAGAGACTCCACCTTCCATCAACTGCGACAACCTCACTCTGGAAGTAATCTACAGCTTCACATATCTTGGATCAACAATCACAATCAACCTGTCCCTTGATGCCAAAATCAGCACCAGGATTGCCAAGGCTGCAGCTGTCATGTGAAAGTTGAGAAGGGGAGTGTGGACCAACAGCAAACTAACCAAAAATACGAAGCTCCATGTGTACCAGGCTTGTATTTTCAGCACCCTCCTTTACAGTAGTGAAGTATGGACAACTTATGCAAGCCAAGAAAAGAGGCTGAACAGGTTCCACCTTCACTACCTCAGATGAATATTGGGCATCTCGTGGCAGGACAGAGTGCCAAATATGGAAGTACACAGCATGCAGGGATCCCCAACATGTTTGCCCTCAGGTCAGCTGGGTCATGTGAGCCGAATTGATGATGGCCACATCCCCAAAGACATGCTCTATGGCAAGCTTGCTATCGGCAGCTGACCAACAGGTCGGCCATGTCTGCGATATAACGGTGTCTGTAAGTGAGACCTCAAGTTGACCAGAATGGAGTCAATGTATGGGAAGTCCTTGCTGCTGACTGGAAAAAGCAGAGGACAAAAAAAAAATCACCAGATAGCAGAAAAGAGAGCCCACTAGAAGGGGGGGATAAAAAACCATCAGACGACCTCAGGCCAACTTTATTCATCTGTGCCAGATGTGGAATTAATTGTCACTCATGAGTTGGCCTCTACAGCTACAACAGACGATGTTCAATGCAGAAGTGACAAACACCCCGGCGCAGTCCATTGTCTCCCGAGACGGACAGATGCCATACATCAACAGGTACCACATAGGTTTTTAGGAAATGGCACTCAATATACTGCCTTGGGTTAAATTACAGCCCTCTCCCCCTCACTCACTGGTTTTGACAGACAGGTTGGTCTGTGAGTCATTGGGCTTCTGTTTGTAGCCTGAGCCGCTTTGGCACATTGATCAAACTGGAATCCAGTATTATTCCAGTTTGTTTTCTTGCTCTTCAGGAGCTGCTAGAAGGCAGAACTAATGGAGTTCTCATCAGCAAGGGAAAGTGCACTTGTAAGAAAGCTGAATTAATTATTTATAGTGCCCCCTCCTTCCTATGGGGAAAGCACTCACCTCCATTTGAGAACCACCTTACATTAGCAAGATCAAAATTAACACCCTGTATTAAGATCATGGTTGAGACTAGGATTTTTGGCAAGAAGAAAGGATGTCCCATAGCACTTCACAACAAATTATTTTTGAAGTGTAGTTACTGTTATGTAGTCAAACATCGACACAATTTTTTGTGCAGCAAGGTCCCATAGACAGCAATGAGATAAAAGACCAGCAAATATGTTCTTGGTGATGCTGGTTGAGGGACAACACTTGACCAGGATATAGGGGGAATTCCACAATTTTCTTCTAATTGTGCCATGGGATCCTTTAGATCCACTCCAAAAGGCAATTTAATACCTTATTTGAAAGGCAGATCCTCAGGCTGAGCAGCACTCCCTCAGTGCCACACTGGACATCAGCGCAAATTATATGTTCAAGTCATGGAATGAGGCTCAGGACAGTGGACTGCCTCTGAGCCTAGCTGATAGTTGTCATCAAGCAACTGATTTGGGGTGTATGTTACAAGTTATTTGCTTTTCTCTACCCTGCTGATACTGCTGAATGAGCAGAAATATCATTCAAAATTCCACTTCATCTCTACGGATCTCCTCATTGTAACACACTCCTGAATTTGGGAATGAGAACAGAAAGTGCTGGAAATACTCAGCAGGTCTGGCAGTATCTGTGTAGAGAGAAACAGTTAACCTTTCCGGTCAATGACCCTTCATCAGGGCCCTTGAATTTGGGAACTTAGCTAAACAAGACAGCAAACTTGCAACCTTCTGCAATATTGCACCAACAAGCTGCTTGTTTTTCATTACTTTCATACCTACTATTTAACAATATCTTCACTATTCAGTACTGTGCTTTTTCTATGTACTGCAGTTCTCAGAAGTACTAAAAAATTCCTCTAAACATTGGCCCCCGACCAACCAGAACGGTATTTAATTATCACACATTTCAACAAGTGCAAATTCTGGCATAGACTCAGCTGAGAATAGGATATAATGGGTCGTTTACTGCAACTAATCTGCTTAATTCATTAAATGGTCCCCCTCAAGTTATGAGCAAGGTTTTCTTTAAACAGGACTTATTCCCTCCCCCCAACCCACTTTCTCAACCAAGAGGAAAGCACGTTGCAAAACTAAAGCGCGAGGTCACGGGGCACGACAGTGTTTTGTAGTACATCACGTTCCTTGCTGCCCTTGGGCTGTACCTACCAAGTGGCAAATTGCCAGTTCCCCGGAACCAAGGGGTCAATTGGTGGCGATGCAAGGCATTGAATGGACAACAGACTAATATTTGTGATCATGTCAAAAGGGCTCACTTGGCCTGTAGAAATCCTAGCATTTCTGTAACATCAAATGTCAACACAGTGTATCAGGTTTCATCCTAGTTCTTTCTTGTCATACAGCGACTCTTACTGAAAATGTACTTGAGAGTAGGATCATACGCTGCCCTCTACAATCAAATGGCTTGCTCATATACACTATCTAGATTTACATCTGAAGAATGGTTACGTGTATAAAAGCATCCAACTTCCTTGATTCCAATAGTAACCAACTGTGGAATACTACCCTAGCATAGATACAGCCTCCTTGGACTCTCTTTTAAACTCAGGCTCATGTGTATCAACATGATATGGATCCATAAGTCATTTGCCATTGCCCTTTAAGTAGATTTGTTTAGAAAATATTTTTATTTAATAATGCTGCCTTTACATTTTGTCTGCTCGATCCAGTGGAAAGTCTACATTTCTAAAATGCTGACTTCTGTGCAGTAACTAAATATCTACCCAAAATAGGAAAGGTGATTAGAAAACACTGAATTTCTCTGCTTAGTAATCATGTGATACTACTAACAGTAGGCAGTTTGTCCACCTCATTCCAGAAACATGCAGACATAATGCTCATCTCAAATGTTTTGTTAAATATAAAACAAAAGCTGATTTTATATTGTTCTTTTAGTTTGGCTTCGAGAAACCCAGCATCAGAAAACTGGCTACTGAGGTTTATGCGGCTAAGTCCATTTTTCTGCAGCCCAATAATGGATTCTTGGACCCAGTTTTACTTGGGCTACAGAAAATAGACCTAACAGCATAAATGCTGAGAGCCAACTCACAAATGCTGGGTCCCTAAAATACAACTTAAAATATTAAAGCATCTAAAATTCATCCTTAATATGTCAGCACATAGTGAATGTCAGAGGCAGGTCACGCAAGATATGGAGAGGGGAGGGAAGTGGGAATCAAAGGTTGTCAAAAAAGTATCAACCAAACCAAGAGAAAGCAAGCAATTACATTCTGCTAGCTGATTTTATAGTATCCCACCACTCAGATTGACAGTTTACTGCTAGTCACACTAGTTATGATACAAAACAAATTTTTAAACTTAGCCCAAAAAACATGATAGATCATGATTCCTGTAGGATGTAAACATCCCAAATACAATGAAATTCCTTCACTATAAAACTGGATGAGTATAGAACACAGGCAGCTATAATGTAGGTGGATATGTCTTCATTTAGCCAACCAAGCATCAGTCTTGAATCAGTGATAGCGATCTCACCTGGGAGACACACCATTGAGAGTTCAAGACCTACTCCAAAAACTTAAGTACATAATCTAGGCGGAGACATCAGTGTAGTACTAAGGGAGTATTGCACTGTCAGAGAGGCACTCTTTCGGATGGGACATTAAGCTGATCCCTCATCTGCCTTCTCAGACGAACATAAAAGATCCCATGGCACTATTTGAAGTGGAGTAGAAGAGTTCTCTAGCTGTCCTGGCCAATATTCATCCCTCAAGCAACACCAATGTAAATTATCTTGTCATTTATCATGTCCTGCCACATTTTCCTAAATTACAAGTGATTACACTTCAAAAGGATTTCATTGGCTGTGAGGTGCTTTGCAACATCCGGAGCTCATAAAAGGCATTATACAAAGTTCTTTCTTTCTGAAAACGCTATTGGAGAGACTAGCCAAAATGTTAATACAGCCAGTCTACTAAAGTTAGAAATAGCAACAATAAATCAGAAAGAGAGCAAGCAGCAAAGTTCACTGACTTGCAGTATGCTCAGTAGTATGATAGGGAGGGGGAGGGACCGAAGAGCTGAAGCAAAGTTCAATAATCGCTAGTACCAAAGAATTTTGAGTGGAGGGTCATGTTGCTCAAAATCACATGATATATTCCCTTTGAAAACCAAACAAAAAAGGTTTACTTAACATGATCAGAGGTTTACTCTGAAAAGTGCTCTAACCTTGATTTGCATGCACACGTGCCCAAAGGCTTACGCACTACCATCTGCCATTTAACAATAACCTGTATTTATATAGCACGTTAATGTACTAGGAAGTCCTAAAATGATTATCAAACAAAATTTGACACTGAGCCACAGAGATACTCAGGCAGGTGATCATAAGCTTGGTCAAAGAGGTAGGTTTCAAGGAGCATCTTAAAAGGAGAGAGAGGTATGGAGGCAAAGAGGTTTAGGGTGGAAATTCCAGAGCTTCGGGTCTTGACAACTAAAGGCGACCAATCATGGGGCGAAGGAAAAAAATAGAGTCTGGAATTCATTTGTATACAGGTTGTTCTGGCTTACAAACCACATATTTTTCCAAAAAGGGTGGTTCTAAACCAATCTATAGTTGAAGTAAAAGAAACTGTGCTTCAAAACCAGCATAAATACACATTTCAGGCTGTGGTACAAATCACAATAAGGAAAACCTTAGTGTCTGTAGACATGCAGGCTCCATCTTTGGTTTCAGATTAATAATACCAAACATGTAGTCAGTAACGACCTCAGGTCAAAGAATTAAATTCCACAACAAAATGTCAAAGATAGTCATTAAAAGAAAAGTGAAAATTGTAATAGGCTCCAAAAACTCGCAGCATGCAAATACAGTAGCTGAACATTCGAGTAACATATTCAGGTGAGAGTATCTAGTTCCAGGAATACCTTAGAATCAGGAAGCAACCTAGTGAAGCTACTATACAGGGCCACTTGCATCCTAAGCACCAAAAACAGCAGGCTACAGACAGACTTAAGCGGTCCCACAGTCAAGCTCTCTAGCCCTACTTCATCCAGGCAGCTGAACAGGAGGTGGCTCTTTGAACATCCCCATCCACAACCATTGTGGAGCCGAGTATGTGAGGGACATGGAACAAGGCTGAAGTCTTTGCAAGCATTTTTGGCCAACAGAACAAGTAAGTAATTCTACTTGGGCTCCTCCCGAAGTCCCCACCATCATAGATGCCAGTCTCCGGTTACTCCACATGGAGATTACTCAACATGGTATTAAGCAGCCGCCGAGTGCAACAGACAAAGGAAAGGCTATGGATACTAACATTGTAGCTGTAGTACTGAAGACCCTTGCATCAGGGCTAGTCACACCCCATGCCAAACAGCACCAGTGCAGCACTGCCACTAGCACCAATCAAATAATGTCTAGGTTATGTCCTATCCAGAAGAAAAAGGAAAAATCTAATCCAGCCAACTATTGCCCATCCTGAGGTTATACATATATCCCTGTTCCTTCATCGTTGATGAATCAATCTCAAAATTCCATACCTAACGCCATTGTGGGAGCATCACTGCCACAAGGACTGCAACTGGTGAGATTTTAATACACTCAAAACCCATTCACTTACAATCAGGCCCAACAGTTCAAGGAGGAGGCCCTCTATTACTTTCTCAATGCAACAAATGCATCCTTTCCAACACCTCCCAAGAACATTTCTTTTTAAATGTATATCTACTGTGTTTCACCCTTCCTCTATTTTTCCATTACCTTGCTCTCACAGTCAATCCCTTTCTCTAAACTCCGAAACTACTTTGGCTTGCTATCTCTATCTACCTTCAACATTGTCCTTAAAGCCCATCATTTGGGCATGGTATTTATCAACCTTCCCCAGACCTCTCCTATTCCTGCTCAAGTCTGACTCCCAAATGTGAAGTACTTTAGGACATCTTTCTTTTGGGCCTCCTTATCTCGAGAGACAATGGATACGCGCCTGGAGGTGGTCAGTGGTTTGTGAAGCAGCGCCTGGAGTGGCTATAAAGGCCAATTCTGGAGTGACAGGCTCTTCCACAGGTGCTGCAGAGAAATTTGTTTGTTGGGGCTGTTGCACAGTTGGCTCTCCCCTTGCGCCTCTGTCTTTTTTCCTGCCAACTACTAAGTCTCTTCGACTCGCCACAATTTAGCCCTGTCTTTATGGCTGCCCGCCAGCTCTGGCGAATGCTGGCAACTGACTCCCACGACTTGTGATCAATGTCACACGATTTCATGTCGCGTTTGCAGACGTCTTTATAACGGAGACATGGACGGCCGGTGGGTCTGATACCAGTGGCGAGCTCGCTGTACAATGTGTCTTTGGGGATCCTGCCATCTTCCATGCGGCTCACATGGCCAAGCCATCTCAAGCGCCGCTGACTCAGTAGTGTGTATAAGCTGGGGGTGTTGGCCGCTTCAAGGACTTCTGTGTTGGAGATATAGTCCTGCCACCTGATGCCAAGTATTCTCCGAAGGCAGCGAAGATGGAATGAATTGAGACGTCGCTCTTGGCTGGCATACGTTGTCCAGGCCTCGCTGCCGTAGAGCAAGGTACTGAGGACACAGGCCTGATACACTCGGACTTTTGTGTTCCGTGTCAGTGCGCCATTTTCCCACACTCTCTTGGCCAGTCTGGACATAGCAGTGGAAGCCTTACCCATGCGCTTGTTGATTTCTGCATCTAGAGACAGGTTACTGGTGATAGTTGAGCCTAGGTAGGTGAACTCTTGAACCACTTCCAGAGCGTGGTCGCCAATATTGATGGATGGAGCATTTCTGACATCCTGCCCCATGATGTTCGTTTTCTTGAGGCTGATGGTTAGGCCAAATTCATTGCAGGCAGACGCAAACCTGTCGATGAGACTCTGCAGGCATTCTTCAGTGTGAGATGTTAAAGCAGCATCGTCAGCAAAGAGGAGTTCTCTGATGAGGACTTTCCGTACTTTGGACTTCGCTCTTAGACGGGCAAGGTTGAACAACCTGCCCCCTGATCTTGTGTGGAGGAAAATTCCTTCTTCAGAGGATTTGAACGCATGTGAAAGCAGCAGGGAGAAGAAAATCCCAAAAAGTGTGGGTGCGAGAACACAGCCCTGTTTCACACCACTCAGGATAGGAAAGGGCTCTGATGAGGAGCCACCATGTTGAATTGTGCCTTTCATATTGTCATGGAATGAGGTGATGATACTTAGTAGCTTTGGTGGACATCCGATCTTTTCTAGTAGTCTGAGGAGACCACGTCTGCTGACGAGGTCAAAGGCTTTGGTGAGATCAATGAAAGCAATGTAGAGGGGCATCTGTTGTTCACGGCATTTCTCCTGTATCTGACGAAGGGAGAACAGCATGTCAATAGTCGATCTCTCTGCACGAAAGCCACACTGTGCCTCAGGGTAGACGCGCTCGGCCAGCTTCTGGAGCCTGTTCAGAGCGACTCGAGCAAAGACTTTCCCCACTATGCTGAGCAGGGAGATTCCACGGTAGTTGTTGCAGTCACCGCGGTCACCTTTGTTTTTATAGAGGGTGATGATGTTGGCATCGCGCATGTCCTGGGGTACTGCTCCCTCGTCCCAGCACAGGCATAGCAGTTCATGTAGTGCTGAGAGTATAGCAGGCTTGGCACTCTTGATTATTTCAGGGGTAATGCTGTCCTTCCCAGGGGCTTTTCCGCTGGCTAGGGAATCAATGGCATCACTGAGTTCCGATTTGGTTGGCTGTATGTCCAGCTCATCCATGACTGGTAGAGGCTGGGCTGCATTGAGGGCAGTCTCAGTGACAGCATTCTCCCTGGAGTACAGTTCTAGGTAGTGCTCAACCCAGCGGTCCATCTGTTTGCGTTGGTCAGTGATTATGTCCCCCGATTTAGATTTGAGGGGGGTGATCTTCTTGATGGTTGGCCCAAGAGCTCTCTTCATGCCATCATACATTCCTCTGATGTTTCCGGTGTCTGAGGCCAGCTGAATATGGCTGCATAGGTGTTGCCAGTAGTCGTTTGCGCAACGCCTAGCTGTTCTTTGTGCAGTACTTCTGGCTGCTTTAAGTGCTGCGGATGTTAAATCGCTGGGGGCTTTCTTGTAGTTCAAAAGTGCAATGCGCTTAGCGGCTATGACAGGTTCCAGCTCTTCATTATGAGATTGAAACCAGTCTGCATTTCTCTTCGCACTTTTGCCGTAGGCGGTCAAAGCTGACTCATAGATGGCATCTCTGATGTGGGCCCACTTGGTCTCAGCATCCCCTGTGGGAGTGTTTTGAAGGGCTGTTACAAGTGAATTTAGAAATTTTTGTAACAGCTGTGGGTGAGAAATTCTGCTCGTGTTGATGCGCGGGTGGCCCTTCTGCTTGGAATGATGCAACTTCTTTGGTCTGAGTCTAACCTTGCTGCACACCAGGGAGTGGTCGGTGTCGCAGTCCGCACTGTGGAAGCTGCGTGTGATTTGAACACTGTTTAAGGCGGCTCGCCTTGTGACAATGAGGTCTAGCTGGTGCCAACGACGTGATCTTGGGTGCCTCCATGAAACCTGGTGACAGGGTTTAGTGTGAAAGAACGAGTTGGTGATGCAGAGGTTATGATAGGTACACAACTCAAGCAGTCTCTGCCCGTTCTCATTCATCCTTCCAACGCCATAGCGCCCAAGGCAGGAGGGCCATGAGTCATGGTCGGCCCCAACCCTGGCATTAAAGTCCCCCAGCAGGAATAGGTGTTCGGTGTTGGGGATGCTGCTAATGATGTTATGGAGTTGTTCATAGAACTGGTCTTTAGCTTCAGGTGCGGAGCAGAGTGTTGGAGCATAGATGCTGAGTAGGTGTACTGGACCAGAGGTGGTGAGCAGTCGGATGGACAGTATGCGTTCCGAGCCATTTGAGGGAGGCTCTATCATGCTGAGCAAGGAGTTTCTGATGGCGAAGCCCACTCCATGCTGTCTTGGTTCTTCAGGATCCCTGCCCTGCCAGAAGAAGGTGTAGTCTTGCTCTGCTAGAGATCCACTCGCGGGGAGGCGAGTCTCCTGAAGTGCTGCAATGTCCACATTGAATCTACTGAGCTCGTTGTTAATGATGGCGGTCTTCCGAGAATCGTTGATTTGTGTAAGGTCTTCCGACAGGCCAGGACACATAGTTCTGACGTTCCAGCTTGCAAAGCGAAGGGCTGGTACCTTCTTTCCTTTTTTCATGTTGTTTGGTGCGGTGTATCAGTCCACCTTTCGGGCAATGACCCTGAGCTCCAAGCACCCATTGAAGCAGGCAGACTGTGGCGGGACAGAACCTTATTGACTGGGGGCTGCCCGGTTTGAGGCGGGCGGTAGCTGTCCAGTGAGGTGCAATGACCTCTCCCACCGACAAAGGCAACCCGTGGCGCCCAGTTTCTACGCCAATTTATCTGGACTTATAACCCGTAACTGCTGCCTTCCGTGTTGTTTTAGTCGCTGTGAGGCAACTATGGAGTGACCTCTCCATCTTACCACGTTAAAAGACATCACATAAAATGTACATTGTTGCTGTTAGGCCCAAAACCACTTGCTCGTGATATGAGTTGACCACTTGCTGACACTGCAGCAGTTGCAAAATGCTATGAAATCTAAATTCAGCTGAATATACTGAAAATATATCATCCCATATTATGTTTTGGCTAATAAACCAATGTTAGAAGTAGCTAAATCCTACTGGAGACACATGATAAAGGAGAAAAAAAAATTGTCCTTGCGCAAGTTCTGTAAATACACTATGAGTTCACTCAATTTCCTTACACAGCAACAGCCAGTAATTTTGACCCAGACAGTAAACTATCATTCATCTTTTACCAGACAAATAAATTTCTTACTCTATGTCTGTAAAAGAGATTAACAGGATTTAGACATGCTGTAAATTATAAAATGCATTAAACCGGACAAATTGAATTCCCCAGAAAGCATTCATTCAATGTTGAATCTATGGTTTTGTACATTACAAGTGACTACAATTCAATAGTGTTTCATTGGCTATAAAGCACCTTATGATATCCTGAAGAGCACTGTATAAATGCAAGTTCTTTCTTTCCTTCCTTCCATCACATTGGATTACGAACATGCTGCATCACCACAATTGTACGGTAACCTCAATCTATAATGGCAGAGGGAGGCTAGAGATTTGTTAAGAATGATGCAGACGTGGCCAACTAAAAGCATTTACTGAAGTTTAAAAATTAGAAGGTTTAATGATTTTTTTTTAAATGTAAGGGTCAATAGAGTTGTGAAATAACTAGCTTACCAACCAAGGTCAATAAAAAAAAAGATTCACGAGGTAATTAGTGCATTTCTAGAGAGAGAAGAAATTGAGGATATGGTTCATTGATGCATCAAAGCAGGATGGGCTCATTGTCCATTTCCCCATTTCTAAAGAAGAGGCCATTTAGGCTGTTCTGCCATTCAATTAGCTCATGGCTGATCCGTAGCTCAACACCATTTACCCACTTTGATCCATATCACTTGAGAAAATCCATACCCTTTGGTAAAACGTGCAGATTTCAGTTTTAAAATTTTTTAGTTGACCCAACAACCACAGCCAATTACAGATTTCCACTCCCCTCTGTGTAAAAGTATTTCCTGATTTCACTCTAATGGTCTAACTCCAATTTTAAGATCATCCATCTTTTTATGGATTCTCCCACCAGAGGAAATAGATTCCCTCTTTTTCCCCCTGGCTGGTGTAATCTAGAACATGGAGTCACAGCCTCAGAATAAAGGGTCAGCCATTTAGGACCGATGAGGAGAAATTTCTTCACTTAAAGGGTGTGAATCTTTGGAATTCTTTACCCCAGAGAGCTGCGCATGCTCGGTGGTTGAGTATATTCGAGCCAGAGGTCAAAAGATTTTTGGATACTAAGGGAATTAAGAGATGTGGGGACAGTGCAAGAAGGTGGAGTTCAGGTAGAAGATCAACCATGATCTTGTCAAATGGCAGAGCAGGCTCAAAGGGCCTGTTCCAATTTCTTATGATTCTCAATATACCCCATTGAATCCCTTTAAAATGTAAATGACCTCAGTTAGATCACCCCTAAACCTTCTAAACTCAAGGGCATGCAAGTCATATTAGTACATTCTGTCTTTACAATTTAACACTTTAAGCCCCAGCAATAGGCTTGCAAATTTGTACTGTACCCCTTTTAAAGTCATTACATCCTTCCTGATGTGTTATGCCCAAAACTGAACACAGTTCTCCAGATGAGGTTTGACCAAGGTTACAAACAACTGAAGCACTGAACTTCCTTCCCTTTGTATTCCAATCCCCTCAAGCAATCATAGCTATTATAATGATAAACCACATAAATACCACCACAAAACAGACTTTTGTTAATTTATCCAGTTTAAGCAAAATAATAAAACTGTAGTAACTAATGACACTGCAGGCACCCTACATCCACAATGCTGTTAAGTGACTATTGATCATTCCTGGCCTAAACAAACTGTTTAATAGTTAGTATAATTAATGTACCCACAGCTTTAGAAAATCTCCTTCGCGCAAGTTGACCCCTCAATACACCTTCCCATTAGTTATGTAACAACATTCTCTGTACCATGACAGCTCTCAGCCTTCTATTTATGCCCTTCTACAGACTTAATAACACTACCTATATTTTAATAAGTCATGCAGATTATATGAAACTAAAAAGAGAGACAGAGTAATGAAGCTGCAATTTTATCAAGGTATGTGTAAATTCAAGACAAACAGATGCAAGCAACATACAGATCCATCATGATCTCACTGAATGGCAGGAAGGGCTTGAGGAGCTGAATGGCCTACTCCTGTTCCTATGTAAACCATAAGAGTAAAACTCAGTTTACAGGAAGTCATTCAAACACTAAATCTGAATTATAGCTTCCTAACTATAATTCTATACATTTCACTGGTGGGTCTTGGTCAGGACAAACATTACTTACAACCACACTTGCATTAATGAGGATAGCACACTGCCCCACTGATGCAGGGGCACTGACAGAAGGTCCTTTCTGCCCTCTCAGGTGGTAAAAGATCCCATGGCACTGACAAAGTGCTGGGGAATTCTCCTCGGCCCACACTGGCCAATATTTATCCTTCAACTAACATCACTAAAACAGATTATCAAGTCATTTATGTAATTGCTGTCTGTGGGATCCTACTGTGCTCAAATCGCTGGCCCTGCTTGCTACATGACAACACTTCAAAAGTACTTCACCGGTTAGGAGGAGCCTCGGGACGCACTGGGATGGTGAAAGGCACTATCTGAACTCGGTGGCGTTGTTTTGTTCCTGTCCTTACTTGTCAGAGCTCACTGCCCCGCTCGCATTCGGATCAGCCCGGCTCTGCTTGGTTTCCCTGGGCCGCTTTGGTGAGAGAGTGTGTCCCGGGTACTTACCGAGACAGGCTCCGCTGACCAAGGCGCAGGCTGTCAGCGCGCCGGCTGATGCCCCGTAGATGTTCTTGGCGTTGTGCACCAGGTGAGGAGCGTGTTCGCACAGGCAGCTGGCCACCCCGATGTGGTAAATCCCCAAAAACCCGCAACCGGCGAACGAGATGCTCCAAGAGGACGAGTCGTCCGGCGGCAGCATCTCCCCCCGCGGCAACAACTCGCAACAGTGTATCTCGGGATGGGACAGGACAGGCGCCGGGCTCCTCTCAGCCTGTACAACCCTCACTCACATCGTCTGCAGCCTCCACCAGTTCAATTCCTACCAGCCATTCCGCATCCGATCAATTCACTTTGCTGCTTCGTGCCTGTCTGTTTGCACCCTACTTCTGCTGTCCTGTTTTCTTCTGGTCTCGGCCAATCATCTCCACTATACACCGAGATTGACAGCCTGCTCTTCCCACCCACCCCCCTCACCTCCGCCAATCACCGAGCTGCCCTGGGTACACTGCCCACTCACACAGGCAGGCTGTCAGTCAACAAAAACAAAACTTGTATTTGCATAGCGCCTTTAACGTAATAAAATGTCGCAAGTCGCTTTATAGGAGTGTCATAGGGCAAAACTCGATACTGAGTCACATTGTAGGACCCAACCAAATTCAAGGTCGAATTTTACACATTTCACAGACATTGCATTTTAAGAATTGTGTATTTCACGATTTCACATGTTTTAATTGTGAATTTCACTGTGTCCAACAACCCATGAAAATGATCTACTTAAAACAAAAGATGATAAGGGAGATTTCTGGTTTCAAATGGCATTTATTGTATTTTCAAAAACTATTGTACAAACCTTTTCCTTAGACAGCACCTTCCTCCTTAGACAGCACCTTCCAAACCTGCGACCTCTACCAACGAGAAGGACAAGGGCAGCAAATACATGGGAACACCACCACCTGCAAGTTCCCCTCCAAGTCACACACCATCCTGACTTGGAACTATATCGCCGTTCCCTCACTGTCGCTGGGTCAAAATCCTGGAACTCCCTTCCTAACAGCACTGTGGGTGTACCTACCCCAAATGGACTGCAGCGGTTCAAGAAGGCAACTCACCACCACCTTCTCAAGGGCAATTAGGGATGGCCAATAAATGCTGGCCTGGCCAGCATCGCCCACATCCCATGAATGAATTTTTAAAAACCTGACTATAAACTGGTCACATTCTTTACTCACTGAAGTCAGTGGTTGAATATAAGCATGGAACAACCTGCAACTGCCTCTTTCTTCAGATCCTGTTTCTGTGCTTTGGACTCCTGTCTAAGCTAAGACACAGCCCTCTCCGTGTCCATAGAGTCTGTTGGAATTGTCAGAGAACACACATGCATTAATCTGAGACTTCATCTCCTCACAATGTGTAGCAAAAACCTTCAGTAGGTTGTCCCGTTGTAGTTTATTTGCACCATTTTGCACATTACGTTGTATGAATACCCACAGCTTTGGGTGATCAAGTTTTTTCAATGGTATGTTGGAGCTTTCAAATGCATTCACAAGTTCCAATCTAATCAACTGATGATTTTCTGAGCTCTCCGTTGACTTCTTAAAAAAAATGAAATCATTGCTTATTTTTTTGCATGTTCGTTTTCCAGCAGTGTCAGATGCTCTCTTTCTGTGGCGATGGCTTTCAGACTCTAAGTGGCACTGAACTGTTGCCCACCATGTGTGATCCAATGAAACATTGCAACTTGTATAAACAGTATTCCACTATCAGCGTACAGAATTTGGCTTCCAAATTCTTTCACTCGACTTGCTGCAATAATGGTTGTGGCCGTTTTTGATTTTCTCATTCTGGCATTCTCGCTTGTCTGCTGATACTTGAGACTGCTTCCCTCAAAACTGCACCAGAAATCCTCCTTCATCTACCAATCAGCGAGTTGAGCCTTGTGTCAATCAATAAAACACGTGACGTTCGCAAAATGGTCAATTTTACGGAGCACCCTCCGTGACACATTTTTCACCGCTGTGAATTTGGTAGGGCCATACACATTAGGAGATATTAGGGCAGATGACAATTTTTTTTCTTTTCAGGTGTATTAGGATAAACAACTGAAGAGAAAAATTTGCTGGGCTACTGGAAAAGGGTAGGAGGAGTGGGAAGAGCAGATTTGCTTTTACAGAGAGCCAGCATGGATATAACAGGCTGAATTCAAGATGTCTGCATTCATCTAATTCTGGCCTCTTGAATATCCTTGTTTTAATCACTTCACCAGTGGTTTATTTCTATTTATTTAGAGATACAGCAGCGAAACAGGCCCTTCGGCCCACTGAGTCTGTGCCGACCAACAACCACCCATTTATACTAATCCTACATTAACCCCATATTCTTTATCACATCCCCACCATTCTCCTACCACCTACCTACACTAGGGGCAATTTACCTATCAACCTGCAAGTCTTTGGCTGTGGGAGGAAATCAGAGCACCCGGCAAAAACCCACACAGACACAGGGAGAACTTGCAAAGTCCGCACAGGCAATACTCAGAACTGAACCCAGGTCACTGGGCCTGTGAGGCTATGGTCCTAACCACTGCACCACTGTGCCAGTTGTCATGCCTTCAGCTGCCTAGGCCCTAATCTCTGGAATTCCTTCCCTGAACCTGTCTGCCTCATTCCCTCATTCTTTTCCTTTAACACACTCCTTAAAACCTACCTCTTTGATCAGGATTTTGGCCATTGAGTCAGAGAATGGTTATGCTGTTAAAAACCCTTAAAATTTACACCATGTTGAATGAGGTGTTACTGGGTTTATAATGGTGCACTAACCTCATAATTACTGTGAAACACCCTCACTGGCCCTGAGAAGCTTATTTTATATTTGGGAAATGTAAATTTTCTCCATTATGATACAAAATTTCCACATATTTTTAAAAGATAATTTTTTTAAAATTTGCTTATCTTTGTCTTAGCTTCTATCTTAATCCAATTATAATCATTTATCTCACTTATCTCTGAAAATATAAATGAAAAGTGAAGACTATTAAGTGCTTTTAACTTCCCTGTTTGAATACTTCGATGTGATTGGCTGTTTACCTGCTTGCTGATATCACTGTTGCTGCACGCCAAGACATCCCCTTGACTTGGCTCCAGATTTAAACTGACATCAGAGAATAGGCAACCACGCCAGAGATCACTAGATCCTTGTGAGAAGCTTTTTCCAAGGTCAGCAGCAAGTGACATTGCTTTGCCATTGACCATAATGTGCACTATTATTCACAGCTATATGATCGATTGCTCTGCTGACTTCCCCACTGAAACCAAATAAGTACAGAATGGGAGAACTTAAGAAAGGTTTTGAGTAAAATGGCTGTAACCAATTCTAGATCTTCAGGCCAGAGAGTGCGTAACACCATTCGGGTGTTGGTGAAGGACAAGGAAGGAGATGCACCTGTTAACCGTACCTTCTTCATCAAGAAAATCCTCATTGATTGCTGTGGATTCCAAGCTACGGACATCTTCTGCCTGCAAGACTTCCCCAGCAGTGGATATTTCGACGTGATGTTCAAAAATGTGGCGGGATGCATCAAGTTCCTGAAGGTGTTCAAGGAGAAGGGAAACCAGGCGCCGCTGTCCATCCTCACAATGAAGCCACTCTTCACGCTGCCATCACAACGTGACTGGGTGGTGACAATTCACCTCTATAACCCCCATGTTCCTGTCGTGGATGTACTCACCTTTCTCGCCAGGTACGTTGAGGTGGCCGGCAGCAGCACTGATGTCAAGGAACCATTTGGGATTTGGACCAGCAAGCGGCAGGTCAAGGTGACCTTGAAGGTCGATGCCAATGGAGCCATCATCCACCCTCCCTCCAGCTTTGCTATTGGGGGACGTCGAGGCTTCTTGGTCTATGCAGGGCAGCCCAGAGTTTGTCGCACCTGTGGCAAATCTGGTCACGTGGCAGTTAACTGCAGCACGGTTGTCTGCAAGAACTGCAAAAAGGAAGGCCATCAGACCAAGGACTGTAAGCAGAGTAAGTGTTGCAACTTGTGTGGTGAGGCGGAGAGTTTCATCTGTTGACTTTTTTTTATTAAAATAAAACCACCCACCTCTACAAAACCTGCCCCAAGCACTGCCTTAGTTATGCTCAGACGGCAAGGTCCAAGGAAAGGCTGGGAAAAGGAATGACATATGCGTCTGGTGCTGGGAAGGAGACAAGCAACCCTCTCCACAGCAAGGAAAGTCTACCTGAGAAGGAGAAGAAAGGGGAGGCAGCTGAAACCAGCGACCCAACACCTACCCTGTGCCCGGAAACCCCTCCTCTACAGAGAGAATCAATGGAGGAGGAGGCAAACAGATGGACAAACAGGTCAGTGGCAAGTGGTACAAAGGAAAACCACAAAGAAAAAACCTCCAAAAACAGAACAGGCCACCACCCAAACCAGTGACAAAAGGAGGCTACCATCTGAGACAGACTACAGCAGCTCCTCCTCACTGGACGAGGAAGGGCCAGAACGACGGCACCTGCAAAAGAAGTGGCAGAACTCAAAGGAGCTGGAAGATAAAGCCCCTCAGCCTCCGGACACTGGAAGCTGTGATGGGCCCAGCACGCCCCAAACCCAAAGTGCCGGACCTAGCGACATGCCCAGCGCATCCCAGCTCCGGGATACCGAGAACAAAGAAGCATCAGGCGCACTCCAGTTCCGGAAAGCCAGGAGCAGTGATGTTTTCGAGGAGGAACAGAGGGGAAAGATACCAACAGCAGAGGACCACCCAATTCTTGATGCCTACAAGACCGCCCCCCCCCCCACCGCCGCCCCATGTCACCCCAGTGGAACAAACCCTGCATGAGAAACCAGGAGGAGTTTCTGAGCCCAACTAACGTGAAACAGCTTGTGTACACTATAGGTATGCAGGAACATACCGAAGGACTGGGACTAGCAAGGACAAATGGTGTGGGAAGCAACATCTAACTTAAAAATGGGTATAAAGATTGCTTCAATCAACGTGCGTAGCATTAAATCTTCTACGCGATGTGTTTCAATCTTGGACTACCTCGTCAAGGTCAAAGCTGACCTACTGTTCTGCAGGAGTGTGGAATACCACACCTCAGCACCTACAGGCAGTGGTCGCGATGGTGGTTCCACGGGCCATCGATCTGGTCAGGGGGTAATGATTCCCCTTCCTCTGGCCTGGGTATTCAGCTGCGGGGAGGTAACTTCACCATCTCCGAAGTTAAGGAGATGGAGAGTGGTCGCTTCCTCGTAGCAGATGTAATGTACAACAACGCTCTGCTCCGGTTGATCAACATGTACGCCCTGGTTCAATGCAGCGAGCGGTTGACCGTCTTCCAGCAGCTCCCACTGCTGCTGGCGATGTCCAGGCCAGTCATCCTAGGTGGTGACTTCAACTGCATCATCGACACAGCTGGACAATCCAGCAGAGACGACAGCAAACTGGACACTACGTCCAAATTCTTGATAGAAACAGTAAAAGATGCCAAACTGCACAACATCTTCAGCAAACCTGCAGATGGAGCGCAGTGTAGATACACCTGGCCTAGATCGGATAGGTCTGCCCATTCCAGGATTGACTTCCTGTTTGTGTCCCGTGCTGTCACGGTCAGATCCACTGACGTTCTTCTCCGACCACTGCCTCTTACTGGCTGACTGTCACTTACAGGATGACCAGCGGGTTGGCAAGGGGGACATGGAAGCTCAATGCTACACTGCTGACCCCAGAGAACGTTGAGGAACTCAAAAGGGATTACAAAAGTTGGAGAACAGTGAAACCCCTCTTAGAGTCTCCAGTTCACTGGTGCGAGGCCATCAAGGAGAACATCAAGAGGTTCTTTATCTTCAAAGGTGTTCAGAGGGTGACAGAGAGACAGAGAGAAATGCCCCGACTCCAGAGAAGTATGCAAAATCTGCTCCGGCTGCAGACGATGGGGGTCGAGGTCAAGGAGGACCTCCATGAGGTGAAGAGTCAGCAGGCCTCGCTCTTTGCCACGGAGGCCTCCAAGATCATCTTCCGGTCCAGAGTCTGCTCCATTGAGCAGGATGAGACATGCTCGCATTACTTCTTCCAAAGAGTACACACACAGAGCTCTGTGATCAGCAGACTGAAGGAAGAGGATGGCTCGGTGACGTCTTCACAGTCCGACATACTAAGGATCAGCAAATACTTTTATGCTGGGCTGTATGATGTGAAGCCCACGGACAGCAGAACCTCCCAGTCCTTCCTGTCATCTATCACAGAGGTCTTAGATGACAGCATGAGGGAGAGACTGGACAAGCCGCTAACTTTGGACGAGCTGACAAAGGCCGTCAGGTCCTTCGAGACGAGTAAAATTCCTGGAAGCGATGGCTGACCAGTTGAGTTGTATTCGGCCCTGTGGGACTGGATTGGCCTGGACCTGCTGGAAGTATACGAGAGTATGCTTCTGGCTGGCAGCATGTCAGAATCCATGAGGAAAGGCAACATCACCCTCATCTACAAGCGGAAGGGGGAGAGGGCAGAAATCAGAAATTGGCGAACCATCTCACTGCTTAATGTTGGCTACAAGATTCTGTCCAAAGTCAACGCCAATCGAGTCAAGTCTGCTCTGGAGTTGGTGATTCACCCTGACCAGACCTGTACTATACCCAGCAGGAAGATCTCTGATAGTCTCGCGCTACTCAGGGATACGCTCGCCTATGTATGGGTCAGGAGGGTGGATACCTGCCTCATCAAACTGGACCAGGAGAAGGCTTTTGACAGGATATCGCACACCTACATGATGGACGTGCTTTCCAAAATGGGGTTTGGGGAGGGAATCTGCAATTGGATCCAACTGCTCTACACAAACATCAGTAGCGCAGTCTCAATCAATGGATGGGAATCAGAAAGTTTCCCGATCCAATCTGGAGTTAGATGGGGCTGTCCTCTCTCCCCTGTCTTGTTTGTTTGCTGTATTGAACCCTTTGCTGAGTCCATTAGGAAGGATGCGAGCATAAGAGGGGTGACAATCCCAGGCAGTGGAGGCACTCAGGTTAAAACCTCCCTGTACATGGACAACATCGCCGTCTTCTGCTCGGATCTGCTGTCTGTTCGCAGACTGATGAGCATCTGCGACCAGTTCAAATTGGCCTTGGGAGCCAAAGTTAACCACGGCCAGAGCGAGGCCATGTTTTTTGGGAACTGGGCTGATCCTTTGTCCCCTTCACCTTCAGGACAGACTACCTGAAGGTGCTGGGGATATGGTTCGGAAGGGCCGGGGCAAGCGCCAAAACCTGGAAGGAGCAAGTAGCCAGGGTACACCATAAGCTGAGCATGTGGGAGCAGCGATCTCTCTCCGTTGTGGATAAGAACCTGTTTATCAGGTGCGAGGCGCTCACGTTGTTACTGTACGTGGCGCAGATCTGGCCCATCCCCACTCCTGCGCTGTGGCAGTCACCCGAGCCATTTTCCACTTCATCTGGGGATCCAAAATGGACCAGGTCCGGTGGGACATGATATTCAAACCTCTGGATAAGGGCGGGAAAAAGATACCCAATGTCGCCCTCATCCTGATGACCACCTTCGTGTGCGGCTGCATCAAGCTGTGTGTAGAGCCCCAGTACGCAAACTCCAAGTGTCACTACGTGCTGAGGTTCTATCTGTCCCCGGTGTTGCGAAGGATGGGTCTGGTCACATTGCCATGGAACACTCCATCCAGTTGGACCGTGCCGTACCACCTATCCTTCGTGGGAAAGTTTCTGCGGAAAAACACCTTTGAGCACCAATCCATCCGGCAGTGGTCTGCATGGAAGGTCCTCAAGGCCCTATGGGAAAAGGAGATGGTGGATCCTGTCGGATGGTTCCCTGAGCAGACTTGGCTGGTGGTGAGAAGAGCCCTCCCCGTCAGATCCTTCCTGCACGCCGAAAGTCTCAACTCCTCTGCACAATGCCCTCGAGGTGGCTGTGGTGGAGAAGAGACGGTTGCCCACCTCCTTCTGGAATGTGTCTTTGCAAAGTAGGTGTGGAAAGAGATGCAGTGGTTTTTGCCGAGGTTCATCCCAAGCAGCTCTGTAACACAGGAGACTGTGCTCTATGGGCTGTTCCCAGGGACGCACACCGAAATAAACATGGAGGACCATCAATTTGGTGAAAGAGGTTCTTTGGTCTGCCCGAAACTTGCTGGTCTTCCAGCGCAAAGAGTTGTCCATGACCAAGTGTTGCAGATTGGCACATTCCAAGGTCCAGGACTATGTGCTGAGGGACACACTAAAGCTTGGGGCAGCCGCTGCAGAGGCTCAATGGGGAAAGACCACTGTGCAAGGTCTCCCCACCAAGGTGAACTGAGGGGCTGGATCCATGGAAAACCCCTTGGGCTGTATCCAGAAAATATGCGTTTGCTGCAAAATGTGCATAGCATGTAAAATGAAATGGAAGGGTTGTGAGGCAACTCACTCCCTGTATTGAAGGAAACTGATCTCCTTTGCACTTTTTGGAATGTCAACTTGGTGCTGTTTTGAACTGTTTTGTAATATATTTTTTACAGATTTTTATGAATAAAGTATATTTTGGGGAAAAAACTTAGGAAAGACAGCCAATTGTGCTAATGAAGGAGAGATTTTAATCACTTTTGAAGTTCCAAGCAAGCCTCCAGTACAATACCCAAGAGCTCATTCCTTAGGTGTGGTCTTAGAATGTCAAAAGGCTTTGTGATGTTGGGTGCGATTGAATATATCACATCAAAGCTCGAACTTGTCCTCATACAAAGTCTCCAGCAGGACTAACAGGCCAATAATTAAAAGCATGAACAGCATCTGAGCTTCCTCTTCCAAAGCCAGGGCACTAAAGCCAATTGCAACAGCCTTATTGCCAACTGTCTAAGATCATTGGTTGCTTTTGGCCTGCAACTTGGCCACAGAAATCCATCGCTTTGCTTAAGATTCTCCAAACCAAACTACTGAGACATTTGCACAGAGTTTTCGTTTGACTGATATGGTGCGAAGACTCTCTCCAAGTAGTGGCACAGTGTGATAAATGTGCTGCTGGAATATAATCAGCTAAAACTATTCAGTTTACTAGTATACAGCACTGGAAATCTTCCTGCTGTTTGTCTGACCTACCTATTAGCTCTTTGGCTGGGTAAGTTATAAGGAACTAATTAAAAAAGATCCCAGTGACCAGCGATTGGCCTATTTCTAGGTGCCATCATTGAGCCAAACAGGCTATAAATCAGTACTCTTTAAGTGCTGCAGACATAATTTTGTCTCACATAATTTAGTTGCCACCGAGGGTTGACTCAGTGCCAACCTTCTATCACTAGGTGTGGCATTGTTTCAGTTTTCAAGTATTGAGTTAGATATTCCTTGGGGATAGTATTATTGGTCACTCTAGCAAGCATATCTCCCATCTGTTATGATCCAGAGTGTATCTTTTATTGCCCAGGATCTAATTAAAGAATGGCATGACCAGGAAGCATAACATAGAACCTTTGAACCTTTGCTCCATATACCAGCTGCTCCAATATCACATGTGCTGCCCCGTGCATTTTCCCTTGTTTGTGGAATGTGCGGGTGGGGCAAGCACTCTGATAAGACAAGACATGATGTCAAGACAACAAATTTTACATAAAATTATGAATGAACCGAATCATTTTTTACAGTGTTATCAGTCAATTCCCTATGCTTCTCATTCATGGAAAAAAAAACAAAGCTACAAATTTAATGATACCCTAGGCATAGACTTTTTTAAAATGTGTCCTCGGGATGCGGATGATAGTGGCAAGCCGATCCAAATGGCACTGAATGCATTAAGGGTTAACCACATCGTGTGGGACTGGAGATGGATATAGCCCACACCAGGTAGAGTTAGCAGACATCTTACCAGAATGATATTAGTGAACCATTTGAGTATTTATGATACTCTGGTAGCTTTCATTGTCAGCAGTTGCCGTGGCAAGATTGTACTTGTCAGCTATATGACAGACATCTGCCTTCAGAATGGTGAAGGACCTAAGCAGGCTTGCAAAGAGGTAATCACCTTGATGTTGTGCACTTCCAATCCAAGCTGCATATCAGACTCACTCATCAATACTTAATTCAGATCCTGATGTGAGGGACTTTGACAAAGTTGCACCTGCTGTGAGGCTGACTCCCTGCCTTGAAGGAGAGGTCAGTGTAGCTTGGAACCCTCTCTCTTTCTGCTGGAAATGCACGTCACACTTCAGTCCTGATATGGCGTGTAGGCTGAAGGAAGCCTTCCAGATCCAAAGGCTTTAGCACATAATTTAGACTGACACATCAGTTCAGTAGTGATGGAGGTGCCATCTTTCAAATGAAACATCAAACTGAGACCCCTTCTGCCCTCTCAGGTGGGACATAAATGATCCCATGGCACTATTTAATAAGAGCAGGCCAATCTCCTGGTGACTTGGCCAACATTTAACCATCATAAAGCAGGATATTTGGTCATTACCAAGATACAAAAAGGATGAGATATTAGATGCTTTTTATCACCGCATTTTCAAAGAACTGTCCAGTGCTTCAAAATGTCAGGCCACAATAGCCCAAAGAACCTCCTTTGAGGCCACTGAGATCAATAACATTTCTCATTCATTTTGATCTCACTCAGCTCCCTGTTCTTGTGAATAGAAATCATAATTATACCCAAGATATGAAGGGTATGCCTGCTGAAACAGAATCTTATTCACCAGCCTCAGAAGGCCAGCTCCAGTACAAGTCACTGGTTATAAAAACAGGAAATGTTGCAGATACTCAGCAGCTCTGGCAGCATCCGTGGAGAGAGAAAAAGAGTTAACGTATCGGGTCGATGGCTATCAGAACTCACTGAAGATAGGTCATCGACCTGAATCGTTAACTCTGTTTCTCTCTCCACAGATTCTGCCAGGCCTACTAAGTAGTTCCAGCATTTTCTGTTTTTTTATTTCAGATTTCCAGCACCCAAGTCACTGGATTTTGGCACTGTCTTCTAAGCCCACTAAATTTCTCCCCACCCATGCCTAGAACAACTATTATGAGTTTGGTATGAATACTGCCCATGTTTGTGACCCTACCATTAGTTAGGTGGCCTACACTAAGAGTCCACTCCTTCCTAGATACTAATTCATTAAGGCCTTCTGTTTGGGAAGAAGTCACCACCATTTTTCCAACCTCCAAACTGGTAGTCCCTTCCTCCAACCATGTATAATGCTTTCTCTAGGCAACAAGAATGTTGGAATAGGTTTGCTGAGGTAAAATGGATCAACAGCACTATAGATAAGCACAAGCACAGAGGAACTCGTTTGATAATAACTGACAACAAATCTGACAACCAATTTGTGCAATCCTGATCCTTTGCAGATGTACACCAACACACTGATTGCTCTTCATGGGCTGGATTTTTGCATTGGGGGCAGGAAACGGAAGTCTGGACTGTTTCCAGGTCTCGAACCCACCCTCGGAGGGGGGTGGTGGTAAACGGAATTGAGTCACGATTTTTATTGGGGCAACCCCTTAATTGAAATAGGTTGGCAGGCAATTAGCAGCTGTGGGGGCAGGAACAGAGGTGGGTCAGTGGAAGTGCAGGCCCAATTTAAGCTCACCATCGCAGCCATTACTGTGGCTGCTGTCTGAGTGGTGAAGGAGCACAGAGCAGATTGAGCCTTGGCCTGGATTGCTGTCTTCCATCATGTTTCAGGAGAACCGGAGGCCTGGAACTTGGTTCTTTGGCAAATACCTTAAAGTGTTGCTGGAGGCTGTGAGGGAGAGAAGGGAAGTCCTCTACCAGTGTTATGGCAGGAGGAGACCACCCACCCAGACTAAGCAGGCCTGCTGTTGGGATAGCAGCCACTGTCAGTGGCAGAAGTGTCATCAGAAGCATATGCTCTGGCAAGGTGAGTGCAACCCCCAACCCAAAGGACAGGCCTATGGGTATTCACACTCCAGCAGGCACACCAGCTAAGGAGCTTCAGGGCGCATGCTGCTCCTGAAAATGGGATGGGTGCATGCCCAGTGCACTTACTCATCCTTCAGAATGACTCAGAGCCATGTCACCAATGAAACATGCAGCTTCTAATGAATTGGAGCAGCTGCCATTAGTCACAGAGGACTACAGTGTGTTATCTCACCCTCTCTTTTGTCCTTGCAGGAGAAACGAGTACATAATTCCCGGGAAAAGGCACAAACAGAAAGAGAGGTGTCCTACTTCCAGGTTATCACACCAATGAAAGATCAAGCAATGGAAAAATCCAGGATTGTGGCCCTGGCGAAATAGGAACTTATGGTGGAGATGGTGATTACAGAGGGCAATGCGTTCATTGAGGAGGTGCAGTGCACTCCACCCTTTCCAACACATGTCGAGCACTGAGTTGCATTGGGTAGCCTCAGCACTGCAGCGGATTCTACTCTCCTAGGCTAGCTCTTATCTATTTTTGTGTCTCCCACAGGTGCAGACATCCATCCCTCAACACCCTCTTCGTCTCCCTCCACAATACCAGAAGACCAAAATCGAACTGAAGAAGCACTATCACACTTTACAAGTGCACCATCCACCAGCGCAGATATTCTCACATCGGTGGGTCCTTGCCTGGGTGTAGCACAGCTATGGGCAGTTCCCTCAGAGGAGGGAGGACAGACACAGCTGGGCACAGATGCAGGGCCACAAGAGTCACAGGAATAGAAGCTCTACCTGGGACAGCAGCAGGAGATGTGCGCCCATATGTCAGAGAACCCTGAAGCAATGCAGGGTCATGGACAGAGAACGGAGGAGTCCATCCAACCATTGTGCACCACAATGGCTCAGGGCTTTGAGTGCATGAGCTCCTCCATTGAAAGAGTGGCCAACCTCATGGAAAGCCATATGCAGCAGCACTTGGAGTGCATGTAGGAAATGCGTACTGACATCCACAGGATGCATGCCACGCTGTGTAGCCTGGCCCAGTCAGCGGCATTGGTGGAACAGTGATGTTTGGAGTGGATGCTAGTTGCACCCCAGCTGATGCCCTCCTCTAGCCATGGGCTGAGGATGCTACCGAGGAGAATAAGGGTTCCACCCCACACAGGGCACGTTCATCATCTTCAACCTCCTTGATCCCTCTGACAGTGGGAGCCAAGTGACAGGGGTTGCCCTGAAATGGTGCAGGTACACCAGCCTTGGAAGATGCCCCCGCAGGCACCTTCATGACAAGGAGAATGCCACATGCGTCTCAGCTGCAAGCCAAAGCAAGTGAGCAGGCTGCCTTCAGCTTCTCTGTGGCCACAAGGGGAGCACTGCGTAGGAGTGGCTAAGTGTGGAAGCCACGACATCGAGTGGAGGACTGAGTGGGTCACTGGGGTGTCTTCTCGCAGTCTCTATGCATCGTTTCCCTTTATGAGCACTCTATAAATAATGATACTTTATGCCTCACGTCTGACATTCTTAGGGCTGGCGGGACAAGAAAAGTGCTATGATATGGTGAAGAGAATCAATGGTGCCTCCACAGTGATGGCAAAGCCTCTGGGCTGATGTTTATCCTTCATTGCCAATAAGAGTTTAGATATCTCAGGCTGCATCTTCAATGGATGTGCTGCCACAGGTACCTCAGAGTGACTTCCAGGCCTTGTCCTTTTATCCTGAGGCAGAGGGACTCAGTTGAAATGATCCTGAATCAAATGATCCCTGATATTCATGGCATTTTGACAAGACATGCGCACTCCACCTCGTGCAGCCAGGACACCTCGGTTTTCTGCATCCTCTCCCTCCATCTCCACACCTCCCTCTTCTCCCTCCTGCTGCTCCTCTTCTTCCTCCAATGAACTCTCTCCTTCCAGAACTCTGTCCTCAAGTCCACACCTCTCTGGAGGGCCATGTTATGGGGATCGCAGCAGACCACCACAATGACCGAGACCCTTGCAGGAGGGTATTGGAGGGCACCACGCAACTGGTCCAGGCACCAGAATCGCATCTCGAGAAGCCTGATGCCTTGCTCAATAATGTGAGAAGCTGGCATTGGTTATATCACCACTGTCTGGGACTCTCATAGATGGATGAGCAGCCAGTTCTTCAAGGGGTATTCCTTGTCCCCTAGGATCCATTCACATACATTGGACATTGGATTGAATATCAGAATCATGACAGCTGACAGGAAAGCGAGCCACACTTGGAGGGACCTCTTGCTATGGTCACAGACCAGCTGAACATTGAGGGAGTGGAAGCCCTTCCTGTTGATGAATCTGACTGGCCAGTCATTGGGTGCCTTGATGGCCACATGGGTGCAATTGATGACGCCCTGCACCTGGGGGAATTCAGTGATGGCAGCGAAATCTACTGCCTTCTGTCCTTGCGATGCCTGTGACCTGTGAGATTCAGTGGTGTGCAGCCATTTGTGAGATGCCACCAAAGTCCACAGCTGATCCTTGGAAGGAGCTAGAAACGAAGAATTTCAAGGCCACAGTGACTTTGACGGCTACTGGCAGGGCATGGTGACCAGTGCTATGCGGTATGAGGTACGAGGTACAAGGTCTTCAGCGACGAGGGCACAGATGTCTGCAACCATCTGCCTGGAGAGTCGCAGTCTCCTGCGGCACTGCATTGCGGTCATCTCCACGTTGCTCCTTCTTCAGCAGTAGATCCCATGCAGAGGGTATGGTCTCCGTGTCCTTCCTGACTCCCGTTCCTCTCCCCTGCCCTCCTAATGCTTGGAGCTCCGACTTTCCTGTGGTGGGTGTTGCTCCTCATCGCCATTAGGCCTGAAATCTGAGAGTTGTGCCCCCATTGCCAGCCTCCTTGTGTTCAACTGGCTGCTCAATTGTCCATGGCAACCTTGCCCCCTGCTCTTTTGCCCCTGCAATGCCAGAAAGGTGATGACCCTCTGCACTGCCTGAGTGATCACTGCCTGCTCTCTCTGGCACCTGCACAGCACCAAGGCCAGCTGTTTGTCAATGGCCGATTCCCCCTCTGCACCTTTTAAACTTTTATGGGTCCGAGGTAATTCCCTTGGGCAGCCATAACTGGCTCCCCACTCTGTACATGCCCCCCTTCACCTGGTCTGCCTCAGCATTGCATGCAGCCCATGTGCCCCCATTAACGAGCTCCTCAACCACCTTAATTGGACTTAATTGGGGAATAGATGGGATCGCGAATCCCGTCCACGCCCACCCTGGTGAAACTGACTGGCGCCAAGAACGGTTTTGGGAAACTGGCACACCAGCCAATGCCAGTATTTTCGGGCCCCCGTCCACCTCTGCTCTCACCCCTGGCAGGGCCCGAAAATTCAGCCCCATATCTCTGGTGAACCTTTTAATCTCACAACGTGCTACATCATAAATGACCTTGACAGCAGCTCTCAACTGTTTCAAAAATGCTTCAAGTATCACTTTATAGGCCCTCAGCTTTCACTTAACAGCTTTCTTTGCCTTCCTAGTTAATATAAGAAACCTTACTCAGTGGCTGAGTGACTGGCCGACTGTAGTGTCAGTTTGTTCGTGGCTTCATACATTGATGTATGAACATTATTGTCTACCATATATCTGCAGCCAAACCTCTTCCCTTTACATTCTAGCCCTCCAGTTATAAAGGTTCCATTCCATTGATTATTTTTGATGGGCTGAATGGCCTCCTTATGAGCTGTACTATTCTATGATCTACTACATTTTCGTGATCTGCGCCCATTGATCCCTAAATCTCTTTGGACCTTCACTGTTCCTAGCTTTTCACCATTTAAAGCAATCTATCCCTTTTTGGTCCAAAAAAGCACTTTCGGACATCTGGTAGTCGTGAAAGGACTATTAAGTGCAAGTATTCCTTTCTTGCTTCTTCTTTCTTTCTTCAAGATGGATGACTTCACACTGTTGAAATTTATCTGCCACAGTTTTGCCCACTAATTTAATCTATTAACACCTCTTTCTAATTTTATGCTCCCATCTACACTACCTACTATGTTACCAATCTTTGTGTCATCAGCAAACTTGGATATATGACTCTCCATTGTGTTATTCAAATCAATGGAGTGACTAGGGTCTGCACTGTATATACTTGTTGGCTGTTAATAAACCTGTTTGAGATATTCAATCAACTGAATTCCACACATCTTATTTATGTTACATCAGATAACGTAAAAAAAGCTTCTCATTACATGCTGGCAGTGGTGGTGAGAAGTCAGAATCCAAGGTTGAAGACCACGGGAAAATAGATTTAAAAACTACCTACAGCTAAAAGAGAGAAAGTTAAAAGAAACACTGGTCCAAACAGTGTAAAGAAAAAAAAACTTACCTTCAGCTGAAGAAGACAGAGCGGTGAACGATGCAAATCAATCACTGTGATTGAATGAGTCAATGTGCAGTCGGTAGAGAAATCCCAGTTAAAAAAAAAGCTTTGAGGTGCTCAAAATTTGCTTTTTTTTTTAAAGGCCCAGTTAAAAGAAATAAACAGGGAAAACCTATTTCAGACTGATTGATTGGTTTCAAAGGCTCCCCCACGCTGATAAGGTCCACAACATTACAGGAGGCACCGGACAGCAAAAAGCGCAGGAATCCTTCATTCACACAGTTCATGGCTAGAGCTATAAATAGAAACCATTAAATCATTCCAGCCCTAATAGCTTTCATTCACTCAGCCTGAGTTAAAAAAAAATAAAACCAGTCAGCCGTGAAGAATATCAACAAACCCTTAAAAAAAGGACTTGAAATGTCTAATGCACAGCTGTATAATCAAACAGACTAGAGTGCTGGAAGCTAGATAAACAAACAAGCTGCCTCTGTCAATCAAACCAGCCAGCCTAAAGAAGATTTTTTTTTAAAGGGAAGCAGTACAGAGTCACAGAACCAGGTCTTAAAGCAAGTTCTTAAAGCAAGATTTAAAGCACAAGAACAGCAGAAATGTGGATACCAATTTTCCCCGCATGAACTGGACAGCTTTGTATATCCTATCTGAGTTCAAACTGTTCCAACAGAGAATGCAATTATGCGTTACAGACTAAGCAATTGCAGAACCAGAAAAACAGACTGTAAAAATGGTGATAGAAATTGGAAATGAGGTGTTGCACAGAATCAATACCTCAGGCATCTCTGATGAGGACCAGAAAGATCCCACAAAGATATGGAAAGTGCTGGAAGATCAACTCAGGTTAAGAGTGAATTTTCAAATTCACCACCTGGAATTGATGTCCTACAGGCAACAGCCACAGGAATCAATAGACCAGTTCATCAATAGATGCCATAGTAAGGGCAATGAATGTGATTTCTCAGAAGCTGAGCTGTCAGACCAAATAATGGAGTTGGTGATTGTATCAACACCCATTGAAACATTCTAGAAAGACCTCTTGGAGAAAACGAAAGGTCACAGCATTGTTGCACTACTGGAAAATGGCAGAAATATGAAGACATTGTAGCTGGACAACAGCACCTGCAAGCACTAGATGCAACCACCAGTATCAGCACAATAACCAGGTCAAAAAGAGCAAGCAAGCTGTGTTATAGGTGCAGTGTGCCACACTCACGGTGAAATTGCTCTGCATTTAGAGACCAAAGTGACTCCTGACAATGCAACGACCTGTTGATGTCATCAGAGTGCTCCAAGCTGCGCATATGAGCAAACGGTCTCCTGCATGCTGGACTAATTGATGCAGGAGCAGGAAAATGCTAACTGGTGCACATGCAGGAAAATGCCCTCGCCCCTCGGCCACTCACTCCAGGCCACTCACTCACTCCCCACTCCCCCGCTTTCCAGCCGCTCGCTCCCCCCTTTCCCTCCCACCCCTCCAGACACTAGCTCTAGGCTGCAGGCCGCTTCCCTCCTCTCTGCCACTCACTCCGCCCGAAGAAGCAAAGCGGACTGCAAGGGGTGACGGGGCTAGGAGCGAGTGGCCAAGAGGAGGGAAGTGGCTGTGGCCTGGAGCTAGCATCTGGAGGGATGGGGAGTGGGGGAGCGGCCGGAGAGCGCGGGGTAGGGGGGTGGTTATGGGGAAGTGGGGAGTGTGCGCCCAGAGAGCAGGATGGAGCAGCTGGGGAAATGGAGATTGAGCGCCCGGTGAGTGGGATGGGGGCGGGGGGATGGGGGAGTGAGCGGACGGACAGTGGGATGGCAGTGAAACCTCACAGAATAACGGAGGGTGTGCAGCACTGTCAGAGGTGCTGTCCTTCTGATGATACTTTAAACAGCGCAATGTTCTCTGAGTATCAAACATGTCCGTTGCATGCTGCCATCGGTTGAAGTTGCTTTTCTGTGATAAATTGAGCAGCGCCATCTTTAATCCTGGCAGCTGCCTGAACGTCGCAGACACTGACATTTCAGTGAAACAGTCTGCATTTGCACATGTTCTAGTACAGTGCCACCTAACGGTTGCATTGTCAGCAAACGCAGCCTTTCGAGACATGTGCAAGGTGTGCAGTGCAAAAGGACACTGGGGCCACCTATACAGGAATTCTTGTTCTAAAGGCTCCAGAAGTCACGGCAGGATACAGACAAACAGGGCAACAGTAGCAAAGAAAGTGCCAGAGACCTGTGTAAACGGAAGCAGATACACGAGTTCCACAGCAAAGCAGACCTGAGACAAGACTCAGAGAGCAGTAGTACTTAGACAGAAGAAGAATGGGCATTCCACATTGTGAACCTGACCACATCACGTTGATGAAGGCAAACAACTGGAAGTTTTCAACACTATCAACATCACATGCCCAAAGAAAACTGGCAAGCATACACTCAAGATTGACATCGGCACTACCAGTCCAAATCCTTAAAGATATGTACCGGAGTCATTGGAGATCGATCGATGATACAACTGACAACTGTGCAGTGGCGCATTAACAATGCAATGCAGATACGGTTAGTCAGCGTGCAATCCACAAACGTTCTACCTAGTGGAAACGAGTGGACCAGCAGTGGCAGGACTACCATTGTGTAAGAACCTCAGCATCTGATCTATCCACGAGAGCGTTGCCAGGAGAAATCTCTAAGGACCAGAACCTACTTGTAGACTCTGACCAGCATCAAACAGTGTAGTCTGGAAACCCAACAACAGCTCAACTATGTCACACCTTCACTTTTGCTCTATAGAGAACCGGCAGCACCACAACGAGCCAGAAAGGACAAGTACCTCCATAAGACCAAATACTCTTCCCTAACAAGTCCTCAACCTTGACCTCCAAGCCTTCAGATGTAGAGGATGAGCAGAGGCGAAGGACATGCAATGCCCTGAAGAGGCAGAGGAGGAGTTATTTGAAGCATTGTCTATTGGCTCTTCGAGATGAGGTGCCGGAACCTTCCAAGAATGACAAGGGCCCAAAATGGTCATCTTGAGAAAAGCAACAGAGTATGTTAGCAGGCTGAAGGCAGAGAAACAGAAACTGAGTGCATAGAGGAAGATGAGACACAAATTCTCTGAACAAGAGATGTCAAACCACCGAGACGATATATAGACTTTTGAGCCTCTATACTTGTAAAGTTTATAATCTCTTTACTTGTGTAAATAATTTTGATGTTATCTAATTTTATGTTCTATGTTTCTACTTTTATCATATGAGACTTATATTTGGAAAGAAGAGGGATGTTGTGTGATTGCCTTTAAGAGTGTTGTCCCTTTACGATCTTAGTATGCTAATGAGCTGAGTACCAGGATGCAGTCATTTGACTACATGCCAGTCTCACTCTGCTACTGCAACACCAAGAGGCAAGTCATGTAAATAGTTAGCTCTGCACTGTATATACTTGTTAGCTATTAATAAACCTGTTGTAGATCTTCAATCAACTAAAGTCCACACATCTCATTTATGTTGCAACAGACAACATAAAAAAAACTTCTCATTACACACAGATCCTTGTGTGACACCACTAGTCACTTCCTTACAATTTGAGTACACATCAGTTGTACTTACAGTCTCCTACTACGTACCCAATCCTAACCAGGTCAATAATTTTCCTTCAGTTCCATGAGTTTTAATATTAGCCAACAATCTCTTATGTGGAACATTATTGAAAGCCTTCTGAAAGTCCATATGAACTACATTCATCTTTTTAGCCTGTCTCTCAGGATCAAGGATGACTTGGTTCGATTCCAGTATGATGGGTTCTGAGATGCCTGTTAAGTCCAATGCATGATCTGCATACTCTGCCACATGAGGGGCAGGGGGTGTTTGAAGGGTCAGGTAAATGAGTAGTTTGGAGGTTTGTGCGCTCCCTCCCATGCCTTGACTTCGCCTCCGCATGTTCCCGATGAAGTCCCTTGACATGTATGATGCCTTCCCGACTGAGCTTTCTCCATCTAGGACAGTCATGAGCCAGGTACTTCCACGAGTCGAAGTGGATGTTTGATCCCTTCAGGGATGCTTTGAGGACATCTCTAAAGTGTTTCCGCTCTCCTCCTGGGAGTCTCCTGCCATGACCAAGTTCTGAGTAGAACGGCTGCTTTTGGAGTCTAGTGTCAGGCATGTGTGTGGCATGTCCCGCCCAGACAAGCTTCTCTGGTGCCTCAGCAACTCCCCCTGTGGGATAACTAAAAAGAAACCGGCATGTCACTGTCATCAGTGCATACGCTCCTATTCTTGAGGCAACAGATGAGGTCAAGGAGGGATTCCACACTGACCATGAGCAATCCCTGGCCAGAATTCCAGCAGACAAACTGATCCTCCTCAGAGACTTCAATGCCAGAGTTGGGAATGACATGATTCTCTGGTAAGGGGTGATTGGCAAGGAAGGAGTAGGAAAAGCAAACTCCAACGGAATCCTGCTGCTGACGAAATGCCTTGAGCATGATCTTGTCATAGCTAGCACCCTGTTCCGCCAGTGAGACAAACACTAGACCTCATGCCGGTCCAAACACTGGCGCCTACTCGACTGCTTCATCATTCGAGTGAGGGATTGCAGAGATGTCCACATCACCCACGTTGTGACAAGTACCAATGACTGCTGGACTGACCGCTGCCTCATCCGATCTGCCATCTCCATCAGCCTAACCCCCAAGCAGCAGAAGCAACAATAGCAATGCTGCAAGAAAATTAACTACATTCAAAGGCATTCCTCATCACTACTTTATTTACTTTCTTTAAAAATTCATATAGGTTCATTAGACATGACCTACCCTTTACAAATCAATGTTGGCTCTCTCTGATCAACTCAAATTTCTCTGTGTTTAGTCAGTCTGTCCTTAATTATAGATTCCAATAACTTCCCCACAGCGACTAACTGGTCTATAAATTCTTGGTTTCTCTCTCTCATCTTTCTTAAATAACAGAGCTAAATTTTCAATTTCCCAATCTAAAGGAACAATTCCTGAATCAAGAGAGCTTTAAACGATTGTGGCTAAAGCATCTGCAATTTCTTCACCTACTTCCATTAAAACCCTGGGGTGAAAGTTATCAGGTCCTGAGGATTTGTGTCTTTAGTGCCTTATTTTTTTTAATGCTGTTTTCTTAGTTACATTAAATCACGTTAATTCCAATTATTGACTCATGATTAATTTCCCTGGAATGTCAAGTATATTCTCCTCTACCCCTACTGAGAAGACTCACACAAAGTAATTATTCAATGTTTGCCATTTCATTAGTTTCATTTGCATTATTACCCATATCTGTTTTTAAAGGGCCTACATTACCCTTGACTACTTGTTTATTCTAATTGTCAATATTTTTGTGTTAATCTTGATATCGCTCACAAGTTTCTTTTCATAATTCGTTTTGCATCTCTTACTATCTTTTTTGTCCTCCTTTGCTGTTCTTTATATCTCCCAGGATCTGCATTATTCTTTTCACTTTCTTATGCTCTTTCCATTAGCTTTATTTTATCTCTCACCTTTTTTTGTTAACCATGGCTTTTCAGTTGGTAAATAGATCTCTTGTCCCTTAGAGGTATGTACTGATGCAGCATTAAGCTAAAAAATATTTGAACAATGTCTGCAGTTCTCCTGCAGTCTAACCCGATAGCACTTTTGACCACTTTGCTGTTGTCAGGGTCTGTCCCATCCCATTAAAGTTAACTTTACCAAAACCTTACAACCTTAGTAAATGTGTTATATTTCTTTTTCAACACTAATGTTGAAATAAATCATATTATGACCACTGTTAGTTATTAGTCGAAGAATAAGAGAAAATTTATCAAAGTCTAGCTCATTACTCATTACTAAATCCAGTATGGCCTGCCCTCTTGTTGCTTCGAGAAAATATTGATCCAGAAAACTATCCTAAACACACTCAAGAAATTCACTACCTTTTTGACTTGAGCTTCTCTGTTCTTCCCACTCTACATGAAAATTAAATTCTCCCATTAAAACAACCTTTGTTTTTGCTACAAGCCTCTCTAATCTCAGAATTAATACCTTCTGACACTTTAACATTGCTATCAGGAAGCCTGTAGAGAACTCCCATTATAGTTTTAAGTCCTCTTTTTCTTCAATTCGAACTATAGAGGCTGTACTGCTTGAGTTCCCTTACTATCTCATTTCTTACTAATGATGGTATCGGTCACTATAACTTGGCAGTCAACCCTAATTTAAGCTTATGTCTTGCCTACGGCAGCAATAGAGCTGCTTTCTTAACAAAGGAGATAACAGGCTAATGTTTCTCAGAGCTTGGAACAGAAGACCATTGGAATTCAAATGACTTGCCTATTCACATCTACAAGATTGATTGCTGTGCTGCTCTGAACCCCAAGCTGAAGTTATATATTGGTGCATCTCAGAACGAAGAAAGCGAGCGCTACAACTAGAGTGATTTGCACCACCTCTGAAGCTCTAGCCCTCCAATACATCTCCATAGTTATTATTCTTCATGTGTGATCAGACCGTGAGTGTCAACAGGCTATTCTAACCATTGATGTTGGAAATCATCCCACCAAACCTTGGCCTACTCTTCTTTCCAGCACAGCAGTAGGAATTAGATAGCAATTAGAAGTAGAATCCTATTTTTTTTTGCCCTACTAAGTCCAGGGGCGCTAAGGCCTCTTACCACGATTCTACTCCCATCTTGACTGAAATCAATTTGTCACATTCTGTCTCTTGTTTTCTTTCTAACACGCTGGCAATGACTTTTCTAACCCTCTTCTTCCCTGCCTTACCATAAGTTGGGCAATGCACTACTGCACTGCACGTGACTGGTGTACAGATAAGCTTGGAAGAGATTCACCCACATTCAGCACATTTATATGTCCTGACCTTCATTCAAGCACATTAGGAATGGACGGTATCCTAGTCCAGGAGAGGAAACCTGTATGCTGCTGCAGGCCTAATTCCCACCAGCTTCACGACCTTCTGGTTCCTAACAAAAAGTAGCAGTCGGATAGCCTCCAGCCTCATTGTTCCTCCTAGCTGGTTGATTACAGTGCCTTACTTATCCTTCTGGAGATGCTAAGGGATTGCTGGTAGCCTTTTTTTGGATTCTTCAATCTGACTAGAACCACGAAGGTAGCTTGATAGCCGAACTTGGATGAGGTACCAGATGGTGTCCAGAACCCGTGAAATTATCTCCGTGCAAAGAGTCAAGCCCTTCAGGAGAGGAGGGAAGGGAATTAGAAAAATGTGGCAGATTTATAATGTTATTGCTTTTGGTTGAACACAACCCACTCTTACTGGGAGGCATTTTATACTCACTGTAACTTTACAATAGTGGCTGTAGTAGCTTAGTGGTTATGGTACCAGACCAATAACCCAGAGGTAATACGTTCCTAACATAGTATGTTGTGGCATTGAATTCCAGAAAAAATTACCATTAAAGCTACTGGAACCAAACTGTTTCACTAATGCCTTTTGAGGAGGGAGCTTTCACCACTATCTGGTCAGGCCTACATGTGACTCCAGTCCCACACTGTATAATTGACTCTTAATGCTCCTTAAATACTGCTTTGTCATTGTGCTGTAGAACAAAAAAATACAACTCATCATGAACATATAAAAGTGAACCACCTTGTCTGTGGTTAGTGAAACCAGTTAGGAAGTATGCTGAAAATGTTTCCCGTGAAGTACAAAAAGATAACAAGCTATTTGCATGCGCACTTAAAAAAAAACAGTTAAATTGAGGTTGAAAAAAGGAAGACTTGCAATTATATAGTGCCTTTCATGACCTCAATGACATAACAGCGAAAAGAGTTTTCGAGCCAAGGAAGTACTTTTGAAGTGTAGTCATTGATGTAATGAAGGTAAAGTGGCAGTCAATTTGTGCACAGCAAGCTCTAACAAACAGCAATGAGATAATGATCAGATAATCTTTTTTAAAGTGATTTTGGTTGAGAGATAAATATTAACCAGGACACCAGAGACAACTCCCCTGCATTCTTTGAAATAATGTTATGAGTCTTTTATGTCCACCTAAGATGGATAACAGGGCCTCGGTTTAATGTCTCATCCAAAAGACGGCACCTCTGACTATGCAGCACTCCCTCAGTGAAGTATAAATTTTGTGCCCAAGTCTGATGGTGACAAGAGAGACATTTAAGCACTGGAGGCAGTGCAAAGAAGAACCATGAGTCAGGTCCACAGAGTCAGGTCTGAGTTTCAAGGGAAAACTGGGCAGACTTGAGCTTTCAGGCAGGAAAGGAAACATCTGAAAGATGATCTTACAGCCCTTGCTCACTACACTCTAATTGCAATTGCAAATGAACCAATCAGGCAGGTTTTCTTGTGTTTAAACAAGAAAGATGTAAGTTTATTAGCCTTATCACTCTAACCCAGTTAAAATTACTAAAATATGTGATGTATCCATGCTCACAGACATACGAGAGGCACACACAAACAAATAAATACAGAGGGGAAGAAATAATTAGGCGGGAGTTGAAGTAGAGTTTCTGATAAATTGAATGCAGGTACGGTTCTTAATGTCCTTGGTATAATGTCCTCAATTGAAGTTAAGGTCTTGGAGTCGTCGCTGGGGCCAGGTGCACAATTCCAGGCTTGCTTCTCTGGTACCATAAGGTTGAAGAGAGGTTTCATCTGTCGTTTCAGTAGTCGTCTGTAAAATTCTGCAGTCTTTACGTTTAAGCTGCCACTATGGTTTCCCTGGGACTTCGCTGGAGAGGGAGACAGAGAGAGATATCTTCTTCTTGAGATTCAGAATTTCAGTCTGTTTCCTTTCTGTGAGGCACAATTCAAAAACCCCAGTCTTCCCAGCAGGTAGGTAATGTGACCATCTCTTTGTCTGAAACAGCAACTTCTTGGAGGGTTGTTGGATTTCAAAGTCTTTCAGATGTTCTCAGTGGGGCTGGAGTTTGGCTCCTACAAAGTCAAAGGGTGTTGATCACCACTATTGCCAAGATCAGTCTTGCTTACTGAATCAAGGAGCAGCCCCATTGTCTCTCTAGTCAGCCAGCCCTTATCGTCTCAGAATGCAAATGTGCAACCATGTTTTCAGCTGTTCAGTTCTGCTTTTTGTCTAAAAAAAAAGGTTATTTGCAATGCCCAGTAAAAAAGTTTCAAGCAGTGTCCCATATGACGAAATTAATATGTTTCCATTTGGCAGGTGTGATTTCTGTAACAACTTAAGAGTGATCATCACTTAGAATGGACTTGTGGGCAGCCTGGTGGAGACACAAAAACCATAGAATTATTTAAATAACAGCAAGGAGAGAGTATAGGGTCATTCTGGAGGATGAATTAAAATGAACCGAATGTATCTTGTGGCTCATTTTTTGAATCATCAATAAGTAATATTTTTCATATCTCTAACTCTAGTTTGAATTTGGACTTTAAGAAAGAAAATCTTTCCATCATTAAGGATCCCATGGCAATATTTGAAAAGAGCAGGGAGGTTTGTTGCCCCACAATCTCCTTTCAAAAGCAAGACAAGTGATCGCATTGCTGTTTGTGGAATGTTGCTGGTGCAGACGTGCTACCACATTTGCCTACTTGACTTCCAAATTCATTGTGTAAGTGCTTTGAGATAGTTTGATATGAGACTAAACGCAAATAGTTCTATTTATTCACTGGCATTTCATTGTTGGTAATGCAGTGCTTATAATTTAAAAGTGCAGATAGAGAGGAATTGAATTGTTCCTTGGAACCAATAAAATTTGTAGGTAATGATCTGAAAGCAGTTATCCTTGAAATTTTCCAACACTGCCATGTGGGAAAATGCTGAGCCTGTAATAATAGTCCAGCAAATTAAAAAAACTTACCTTTTACGATCTCAGGATGTCGAAATTGTATTTTATTCTTTCATGGGGTGTGCGCAACACTGGCAAGGCCAGTATTTATTGTCCATCCCTAATTGCCCTTGAGAAGGTGGTGGTGAGCCCCTTCTTGAACTGCTTAAGTTTATCTGGTGTAGGTACACCCACAGTGCTGTTATGGAGGGAGTTTCAGGTTTCTGACCCAGCGATGGTGAAGGAACTGCGATATAGTTCCATGTCAGAATGATGTGTGAATTGGAGGGTAACTTGCAGGAGGTGATGTTCCCATGCATCTACTGCCTATGTCCTAGATGGTAGAGATCATGGATTTGGGAGGTGCTGTTGAAGGAGCCTTGGTGAGTTGCTGCAGTGCATCCTAGCTATGGTACATACTGCAGCCACTGTGTGCTGGTGGTGGAGGGAATGAATGTTGAAGATGGTGGATAGGGTGCTGATAAAGCGGGCTACTTTGTCCTGGATGGTGTTGAGCTTCTTGAGTGTTGTTGGAGCTAAACTCATCCAGGCAAGTGGAGAGTATTCTCTCACACTCCTGAATTGTGCCTTGTAGATGGTGGACAGGTATTGGGGAGATGGAAGTGAGTTTCTCACTGCAGAATTCCCAGCCTCTGATCTACCCTTGTAGCCTCTGTATTTATGTGGCTGGTCCAGTTAAGTTTTTAGTCAATGGTAACTCCCAGGATGATGACGGTGAAGGATTCAACGATGGTAATGCCATTGAATATCAACGGGATATGGTTAGATTCTCTCATGTTGGAGATCGAACCAAAGAAATGTTACGGCACAGAAAGAGGCAATTCAGTCCATCGTGTTTGCGCCAGTTGAAAAAACTAGACACCCATTCTAATCCCACATTCCAGCACCTGGTCCATAACCTTGCAGGTTACAGTACTTCAGGTGCATGTCCAGGTATCTTTTAAATGAGTTGAGGGTTTCTGCCTCCATCACCGATCCGGGCAGTGAATTCCAGACCGCACCGCCCTCTGGGTGAAAAAGTTTTCCTCATATCCCCTCTAATCCTTCTACCAATCACCTTAAATCTGTGCCCCCTGGTAATTGATCTCTCTGCTAGAGGAAACAGGTCCTTCCTTTCTACTCTATCTAGGCCCCTCATAATTTTGTACACCTCAATTAAGTCACCCCTCAGCCTCCTCTGTTCAAAGGAAAACAACCCTAGTCTATCCAATCTTTCCTCATAGCTGTAACTTTCAAGCCCTGGCAGCATTGTTGTAACCCTCCTCTGTACTCTTTCCAGAGCAATTATGTCCTTCCTGTAATGTGGTGTCCAGAATATTTTTTTTTATTCATTCATGGGATGTGGGCTTTGCTGGCTAGGACAGCATTTATCGCCCATCCCTAATTGCCCTTGAGAAGGTGTTGTTGGTGAGCCGCTGCAGTCCATGTGGGGTAGGTACACCCACAGTGCTGTTAGGAAGGGAATTCCAGGATTTTCACCCAGTGACAGTGAAGGAACGGCGATATAGTTCCAAGTCAGGATGGTGTGTGACTTGGAGGGGAACTTGCAGGTGGCAGTGTTTCCATGCAAATGCTGCCCTTGTCCTTCTAGGTGATAGAGACTGTGGGTTCGAAAGGTGCTGTCTAAGGAGCCTTGGTACGTTGCTGCAGAGTATCTTGTAGATAAGTACTCACTGCTGCCACTGTGCATTGGAGGTGGAGGGAGCGAGTGTTGTGTATGGGGTGCCAATTAAAGGCCTGCTTGGGTCTGCAAAAAAAAACCTGACCCGAGCCTGACAGAACCACATCTGACCCGAGCCTGACCCGGCCCGAGTCCTTCCATTTTTTCCCGCGCCCGACCCAACCCGACCATCTTACCTTCTGTTTTTCACTGTTGCTGATCTGCACAAGGTCAAAATAACTGTAACAAAACCACCCTTTTAGTCCAAAAATTAAAGTAAATTAATATTGGAGCCACTTACCTGTGATAGAGCGTGTCCAACCCAGCCCGACCAGAGCCCGAATGCCAGACTCACAAGTGCAATCCGAACCGACCCGACCTGACACGTCGTCGGGTCCCGTTGGGTTTTGGTCGGATAGCAGGCCTTTAGTGCCAATCAACTGGGATACTTTGTCCTGGATGGTGTCAAGCTTCTTGAGTGTTGTTGGAGCTGCACCCATCCAGGCAAATGGAGAGTATTCCATCACACTCCTGACATGTGCCTTGTAGATGGTGAACAGGCTTTGGGGAGTCAGGAGGTGAGTTACTCGCTGCAGGATTCCTAGCATCTGACCTGCTCTTGTAGCCATAGTATTTATATGGCTGGAAACACATTTTTGCATACCAACAGCCAGTGCTTGGAAGGACAAAGGGGCTATTCCCTGCTCCAATTTAACCCACAATGGACTTTGAGCACCAGGTATTGTATGTAAGAGATATTCCAGGGTCAGCTAAGACCAGATAATCCACAAACAGACTTGGTCAGACCAGCTAGTCACATGACTAACCTGCTTGACAACCTGGGTTTTTCTGAATTGGACAAACAGTCTGAACTCAGAGTGTCTGTTTGCTCCTGAACTGAAAAGACCTCCCCTGGCTGGCTCGTCACTGCCTCCCCTGTCTGCTCCCATCTTTTTCTCACAGAACTCCAAATCCACTGAAGACACATGAACCCCAAGAGAGACAAGTCTCCTACAGTGAACAAGGTTTAAGAAGAATACTGGGCCCCAATGAAAAGCAAGATCTACCTACAATCAAGAACTCTACAGTGAGTGCGAAGAACCGTAACAAAGACCCTCTTCAGAGATTGCCTCAAACCTTTCCACCTTCACCTGGTCTTACTGTAACAGGGTGTAATTTTAAACACACTGTGTTTTGAGCTCCCCCTTTGTGAATCCTTGTTCACTGCTTTCCAATTATAAGACAAAGAAAAAAGCACAAACAGGTTTTCTTAGATTTAAAGAAGAAAGGTGAAATTTATTAAAACTTAAACTAAAACTCTAATTCGATTAACGCCTACAGATACACGCTGAGCCCCATGCTAGCATGCACACGCGATACACACATGCAAATAGAGACAGAAAATAGAAGAAGAATAAAGTGGAAAGATTTGAGGCAATATCTGAAGAGTTCATCACGGTTCTTCAAGCTCACTGTAGAGTCCTTTTGTAGGTTGCTCTTGCTTTTCGTTGGGGCCCAGTATTCTTCTTAAAGCTTGTTCACTGTAGGAAACTTTTCTCTCTTGGGATTCATGCCTTCAGCGGGTTTCAGTTCCATGAGAAAGAGATGAGGGCAGGCAGGAGGAGATGATGTCTTTTCAATCCAGGAGCCAAGAGCTTTCTGCCTTCAAACACAGTTTCTCCAATTTAAAACTCTCAGTTCAAACTCTGCAACAGCCAGTTAGTCATGTGACTAAACTGGTCTGACCACGTTTGTTCTGTGTATTGGGAGCAGGGGATAGCTTCTTTGTTCCAACTAGTATTATGTAAAAATGTCCTTCCACCCAGGGGCCTGCAACCCCTTGTAATAGGCCTTCTCTTCTTCCCAGCAGCAATTTGAAATTTAATGTCCATGTGGTGAAATTAATGTGCCTCATTCTTGGCAGATGGGGTCCTGCATGACACTGGGCAGAATAGAGAAGGGACAGGCGTTGAACTAATGGCTTAAATCCTAAAGTTTACTTTATTGCTGATAAAAATTCAGTGAAAACTTTAAAGATTTTAATAATTAATGTTTGCACTTTATAAGATTTTGGTGTCCAATTTGCACTTTAGAAATTTCCAGGCTCACACAAAAGCCAAACTGATAGCTAATTTAATGGCCATATCAACGTTTTTTATTAGAGGAAGTCAGAGAGGAAATGGAAGTCAGGATGTGAGTCACTCCAAGCTAAATTTTAATAATCATTCATGTCACTACAAAAAAGCAGGACAAATCCAATCCGGCTAATTACCACCCCATCAGTCTACTCTCAATCAACAGCAAAGTGATGGAAGGTGTCATTGATAGCGTGATTAAGTGACACTTACTCAGCAATAACATGCTCATCAATGCTCAGTTGGGTTCTGCCAGAGGCCACTCAGCTCCACATGTCATTATAGCCTTGGTACAAACATGGACAACAGAGCTGAATTCCAGAGGTGTGGTGAGAGTGACTGCCCTTGACATCAAGGAGCCCTAGCAACATTGAAGTCAATGGGAATCAGGGGGAAAACTCTCCACTGATTAGTGTCCTACCTAGCACAAATGGAGATAGTCGTCGGAATCCAATCATCTCAGCCCTAGTTAATTGTTTTTAGGAGTTCCTCAGGGTAGTGTCCTAGGCCCAACCATCTTCAGTTGCTTCATCAGTGACCTCTGTCATCAGGGCAAAAATGTGATGCTTGCACAGTTTTCAGTACCATTCACAAAAGATACTTTTTTTTATTCATTCATGGGGATGTGGGCGTCGCTGGTTAGGCCAGCATTTATTTCCCATCCCTAATTGCCCTTGAGAAGGTGATGGTGAACTGCCTTCTTGAACCGTTGGAGTCCATGTGGGGTAGGGACACTCACAGTGCTGTTAGGAAGGGAGTTCCAGGATTTTGATCCAGCGACAGTGAAGGAAGGGTGATATCGTTCCAAGTCAGGATGGTGTGTGGCTTGGAGGGGAACTGAAGCAGTCTGTGCCCGCCTGCGGCAAAACCTGGACTACATTCAGGCTTGAGCTGATAAGTGACAAGTAAGATTTGCACCATGTAAGGGCCAGGCAAAAAGAGAGAATCTAAACATCTCCCCTTGACAACACTGAATTGCCCCCACACCCCACACCCATTAACAACCTGGAGGTTGCCATTGTCAGGAATGTCCTTTCATTGTTAATACTTTTTGAGGACTTGTGTTAAAAAGACTGTGGAGAATATTTGAGGAGATGCTGGACTTTTTTTTGGAAAAAGGGTCACTGGAAAGACACTTGGGACTTAGTTTAAAAACAAACACTTACTGGAATTCACATGGCTTATGCTAAGTAAACAGCAGAAGCCTTGCTGACTGTTGGAGTTGTTTACAGAGAAGTGATATGTCTAGATTTATGATGGTCAGGAGTTGGTTTTGTTTTTGAACTGTTTGAATGGGCAGTTGGGGTGTAAACCTGAGAGAGGCTACCCGCTCATCCTGTTCCACTTCTTTGAGAACTCTGAAAATCCATTGAGAACTGGAGAAACTGATACAGCATTTCTCCTGAAAAGCTTCTAGAAGACTTTGTCTCGACATCGCCTGAACGACCTGCTTCTGAAAAGATCCCACTGACCACTGCATGTGTCGAGTGACACCCATCTACGTGTGCCTGGACACTAAGCAAAGAACCATCTGGAAAATTCCATATCTTATCCTTTTTCTTCAAGAGTTAACAATTATTTGGTGAAAATATGTTTTCTGCTCTTTTTGTAAAGTTAATCTCTGCAGAGAATGCTTCTTTTTCCTTTAACCGGTATGTGTGTGTGTGCGCGTGTGTGTGTGTTGAGGTATTTAGAAGGGAATATATTTATACTTTCATATTTCAACCTTTTTGTTAATAAGCTTTACATCTTTATTGAATGAGTCTTGTTTTATAATAAATTAATAATTTTGTTGTTTATTAAAGAAACCTGATTGGCAGAAGTTTATTCTGAAACTAAAATAGATAAAATATATAATGGGCCGTATCAGTAACTGGGTAAAACATTTAAATGTGTGTTGTGACCTGTGGAGGAGTGGAATTAGAGAAAGACAGTGCACTCCTCCATCCTCGGTCGTAACGCCATTGACCAGTCACTAGCCTGGACCAGCCATATAAATACTGTGGCTACAAGAGCAGGTCAAAGGCTAGATATTTTGCAGCGAGTATCTCAGCTCCTGACTTCCCAAATCCTGTCAACGAACTATAAAACACATGTCAAGACTATGATGTAATACTCTCCACTTGCCTGAATGAATGCAGCTCCAATGACACTCAGGATATCATCCAGGACAAAGCAGCCTGCTTGATAGATATCCCATCCACCATCTTAGACATTCACTCCCTCCACCACTGGCGCACAGTGGCAGCAGTGTATACCATCTACGACATGCACTACAACAACTTGCCAAGGCTCCTTCAATAGCACCCAACTCCAGCTCCACCCCGCCCCCCAAGCCAACAACCGCCACATGCCTTTACTATTTAAGGACAAGGGCAGCAGACGCATGGGAACACCACCACCTGCAAATTCCCCTCCAAGTCGCACACTATCCTGACTTGTTAATATACCACCACTATTCACTGTCACTGAGTCAAAATCCTGAAACTCCTTCCCTAACAGCACTGTGGGTGTATCTACACCACATGGACTGCAGCAGTTCAGGAAGGCAGCTCTCCACCACTTTCTCAAGGGCAATTAGGGATGGATGATAAATGTTGGCCTTGCCAGTGATGCTCGCATCCCCTGAATGAATAAAAAATGTTCAAGGACCACATTGATAAAGCACTGGCAGTAGTCATCTGGCTGTCTTCTTAAAGAAAGAAAAACTTGCATTTATCTGGTATGTTTCATGGCCTCAGAATGTGCCAGTATGTTTTAAAACCAATTAAGGACTTCTGAATGATTGTGTAGCAGAAGTATTTCTAGCACAGAAACAGGTCATTTGGTTCAACAAATCCATGCCGGTATTTAGGCTCCACATGAGCATCCTCCCACCCTTTTTCATCTAACCTTATCAACATATCCTTCTATTCCTTTATCCCTCATGTGTTGATCTAGCTTCCCCTTAAATGCATCATTGCTAGTCACCTCAACTACTCGCTGTAGTAAAGCACCACATCCTTACCAGTCTCCAGGTAAAACAATTATCCTGAATTCCCTATTTGCTTTTTAGTGACAACTTATATTTATGGCCTCTAGGTTTAGTCTTCCCTGCAAGTGGAAACATCTTCTCTACATCTACCTCATTAAACCCTTTCATAATCTTAAACACTTGTATTAGGTCATCTGTCAACCTTCTCTTCTAGAAAGAAAGTCTTGGATTTATAGAGCACCTTTTATAACTTCAGGACATCCCAAAGTGCTGTACAGACAATGAAGTACTTTTGAAGTGTAGTCACTGTGGTAATGTGGGAAATGAGGCAGTCAATTTCCACACACCAAGTCCCCAGCACAGAATAGCAATGCAATAATGAGCAGATAATCATTTTTGGAGATGTTGATTGAGGGATAAATATTGGCCAGGACACCAGTAATAACTCCCCTACTCTTCAAAATAGTGTTGTAGGATCCTTTCCATCCAACTGAGAGCGCTGATGGAGCCTCGGTTAACATCTCATCTGAGAAAGAGCATCTCCAATGGTGTTCTCATGAAAGGTCACAGACCAGAAACGTTAACCGTTTCTCTCTCCACGGATGCTGCCAGACCTGCTGAGTATTTCCAGCACTTTCTGTTTATATCTCCAACAGTTCTGCACTCCCCTAATATTACACTGGTGTGCCATCCTGGATTTTGTGCTCAAGTCTCTGGAGTGGACTTGAGCTCACATCTTCCAAGAAAAGAGCCCCAGCCTGTTCAATCTTTCCTGATCGGTGCAAACCCTCAAGTTCCGGTATCATTCTAGTAAAACTTATTTGCACCCTCTCCAGTGCCTCTATGTTCTTTTTATAATATGTAAACCAGAATGTGATCTAACAAAGATTCTGTACAAGTTCAGCAAAAGTCAGAACACAATGCATAATGTTAAATGCGATTTTGCGATTGGACAGCGCCTGCTGAACAATCTCGAGTGTGCTAAGAATTACACTAACAGCTAATTTAAGATTATCAGTCGGGCTCACAATGTTGCTTACTTATGCTTGCTAGAAGCTACATATACTCATATGCAAGGACCTGTCCTCTGTAAGCAAAAGGAACGAGTCCGGGCATTGTGCCTTTTTTGAATTAAACAAAAGGGTGGGGACAATAGCTCCCTGGTGCATTCTCAATGGAAACGCCTCAACCAGAGTCGGCTTGACAACCAACCAGCGCCCCTTTTCTCACGCAGTATAAATTGTTGCTCCCTTTGAAATTTGGCATTCTTGCATTTGTCCTGATGAATGCAAGAGAAAAGCTTTGACAGCATGTCTCTTTTTTCCAGCAATACTCAAGCTCTCTCTGAATATAGTTAATTAGGTGGGTGGCAAGATAAACATTTGCAATGGCTACACTTTCCACTCCTGTACCAATTACTCTGGAGTCCCCCAAGGATCTATCCTTGGCCCCCTCCTATTTCTCACCTACACTTCACCCCTCAGCGACAACATCTGAAAACACGTTAGATTGCATGAGCCAAATTTTCATTCGGCTGTGCAGGAGTGGTTTGCTGGTATCTTCCCACCTCTGGGCCATTTTGGAACAGACAGGATCAGGGGTGGTGACAGCTATCTGCCCTTAAGCGGCGAGTAGTCAATTAGGCCACCTAACGCCTATTAAGGCTACTCTGACATGCTGGCTGGGTGGTGGGGGGAAGAGGGAGCAATGCTCCATCCTATAAGCAATCCACATCACCACCCCCACATCCACCAATAGTCATAGGGCCACAGCTGCAGCCGTTGGCCGTCCAGTAGAGGGGTTGCCCCTCCATGATGATAGCCTGGCAGTTGTGGCCTCTTTGTATTTACCAATTTGTAAAAATGTCTTCAGAGGGTGCCTACATCCTGAGGCTGGGAGAATGGCCTGGACAAGTCAACTGATTGCCACTCTTTCCCTTTGGAGAAAAGTCTGACTTTCACTCTAAGCCCTCCTCCTCCTCCTCCACCCCACCCCCCCCCCCCCCCCCCCCCCCCATAATTTACTATTCTCTAATCAGCACATTGAGCTGCTCTACATTGGCCCATATTATGCCCTCCTTTAAGCAATACCTTAAAATCAAATATTCACTTTGGGTGTCTGTCTCACAAATTATTAACAGAAGTACTGCATATTTAATATCACAATTTGGACTATAAATTACATACTTACAAAGTACTGTACTTGCTTACCAAATGGTACCATGTGTGTGGAATCAGATCAATTAACAGCCCACTTGTTGGGAGTTTGTTCACATGCTTATCCATCAAGTTTAAACGTTACAATTTAAAACAGATTGGACAAATGGGAATTAATCTTGAGAACATTAAAAACTTGGGACTATTGGAATATAATTTGGGTTTTCTCCCAAATGAGTAAATGCACCACATTAAATTAAATTGGGAGTCATACAGACCATGAAGGTCCAAAAACCAATCGCCATTCTGTGTTGAGCCAATAGTCTTCATTAGTTAAGATATTGGGAACATTAACAGCTGAGCTCAGTGTATACAGGCTTGGGGACATAACAGAAATATTTGCCAGAGTCCCCATTTCAAATCATGATCAGTTTTTGCTGAAAAATACATTAGTGTGGCCATCACACATACTGGACTCAGCTGCAACTCCTCAATCCCCAATGCTTGAAAATCCTTCTGGATGCTCAGTCTTGGCTTGCATGAAGATGACTTGCATTTATAGAACACCTTTCATGACCTCAGGAAGTCCCAAAGTATCTTACAGCCAATTAAGTATTTTTGAAGTTTAGTCACTATTGTAATGTGGAAACGTGGCAATCAATTTGCACACAGGGTCCCACAAACAGCAATGTGATAATAACCAGATAATCTGTTTTAGCGATGTTAATTGAGTGTAGTAGTGGAGATGTGCCTCAAGTGACCATCTATAGGAGGGGAGAGAAAAATACTGCAGACTAATCCAGAGGAAGAAAAGGCAAAAAAAAAAGTTGTTTAGTGGTACAGAACTTCAGTATTGCTGAAATTAGAGACATGTTGTCGAAGCTTTTTGTCTTGCACTCATCAGGACAATGATTGTCCTGATGTGTGCAAGACGAAAAGCTTCAACAACATGTCTTTGTTTTCAGCAACAACAAAAAATGCTTGCCTAGTTTTACTGTTGTATTGACATGCCAACTTAGGTACATTATGTTTGACAGTGATTGCTAAGCTTGCTTGTGGTAACATTGCCAAATTTGGTCTATTAGACATTGTTACTCAGGTTGCATTATATCTTCATTAAAAAGATTCAATATGTAAGGAACTTGTTGAAAGAACTCAATGGAAGATGAACACAAGATCATTGGAGTATCATGCTGCACTGAGATATAATTCCAGTCAAATAGCTTGTTAATGCTCACACATGAATAGCCCATTACTGGAGGGTGCATATGGAACCATAACTCAGAAAGGAATTAACATGTACAGGATGCAGAAAAATATGTATTAGTCCAAAATACGTAATCCAATTACAAACCAGTCACAGATGTGATGAATTGATAAAGTAAGTTTCCCAAAAACTTTTGTTTAAGCAGGATTTAGTTTTTTACAATTAAGTGTGGCACTATTTTGTGACCAGTATTCGCATAGCAGCTCTCCGTAAAGAAACCCGGTTAAAATCTTTAGGGCAATACTAACGGGAGCAGAATTATATTTTACTACGCCTGCACCCTCTACATATTTCACATCAGTCTCGTGGATGAGTTGAAAGGGACAAGCACATCAAACAGGTAGTCAGTCACCTTCCTCAGCTTTCTGTAGATCCAGTAAGTGGTATTAAGACAGACCTAACCTATCTCCCTTTGAACTTGCAGCACTTCGTCTCTCAGATCCAACCCGAACAATCTTCAAACCCGCTGACAAGGGTGGTACTGCTGTTGTCTGGTGCACAGATATCTACCCAGCAGAGACTGAACACCGTTACGACCGCAGCGCGAACAACGCACTGTTAATTCAGTCCTGTCAAGTCACAGGTCGCAGCATATTTATTAATTTTTAACCAAAATTAGAAAAACTGCCAAATTAAACACCCTAGTATCCCTAGAATGAAACATACCAAACCAGGTATCTTTAGACAACAAATTAACTATTTATTTTTTTAAAAACTGAATCTTAAACACTATTAAGATAAACCTATGTCTAAAGACCTTATAACTGCTTAAGTTAATCTAACTCCCACCTTAAGCACATACATTCAAAAAGAACATTAGTCCGGTTTTAAAGGTAGATTTTTTTAAAATTAGCTGTTTCTTGAGAAAATAAATAAGTAAGTTTTTGCATTTTGCATTCCTGGTGACTGAGGTCTTCTGATGTGAAGATGATCAGAGTTCACTTGAAGTCTTCACTTGGATTTGATGGAAAAAAACTCGATTCTTGAGAGGCAGACAGTTTGGCTGCAGTAGCATTAACAGTTCCTTCCACGATAAGCACAGCAATACAAATAATTTGTTAAGAAAGAAAAGCTATTCTTATTTACTTAAGGAATTAATCTGGTTTGTAGCCTTGCAGAATTTTCTTGAGAGAGAACAGAACTCCTCCTTTCTCCAGATCACCTCACTGGAAAAAGCTCACTGAACCAATTGCTTCAAACTGGTTTCTGCTAGCTCCACAGTCAAAACGGACACATACATGTGGCACCTCTCTCTGCTGCCTTTGCTCGGTAACCAAAATGCAGCTGTGGTATACTGTCTTTCCAGAATGTTCTCCTCCCTTAAAGATGCACCGCTTTTTAACACTCTTAAAGGCACACTTTTTTTTAAATTTGGGGAGAAAAAAATAATTCAAGTCAGTGACAACACCAACTCTGGCACATCTACCTCCTGCTGGACCATGACCCTAGAATCAAACATCAAGCCATTGTTCTGGCATGGACTCAATGGGCCGAATGTCTGCCTCCTGTGCCATAAATGACAATGGCCATCACTGACATCATCTCCTCTGAAGATCTTCCCTCCATGATCTACAACCTTAGTCCCCAAACAGCTCATTTCTACCTCCTTCCCAAAATCCACAAACAGGATAGCACTGGTACACCTATCATTTCAGCCTGTTCCTTTCCCACTAAACTTATTTTTGTCTATCTTGTCTATTTTTCTCTCCTTGTCCAGTCTCTTCCCACCTACATCTGTGACTCTTCCAATGCCCTCCATCACTAACAGTTTCCTGGTCCAAACAATCTCCTTTTCACCATGGACGTCCAATCACTCGACACCTCCATCCCCCACCAGCACGGCCTGAGAGCACATTGCTTCTTCCAATAAAGAGAGGCCAAACCAGTCTCCATCCACCATCACCCTCCTCTGCCTGGCTGAACTTATTCTCGCATTGTACAACTTCTCCTTTAACTCCACTCACTTCCTCAAAATAAAAGGTGTTGCAATGGGCACACACATGGGTCCTAGCTACGCTTTTTTGTGGAATATATGGAATATTCCTTGTTCCAGTCCTACACAGGCCCACCTCCCTCACCTCTTTTTCCAGTACAGTGATGACTATCAGTGGCGTTTCCTGCTCTCGCCCTGAACTGGAAAACTTCATCGACTGCTTTCAATTTCCACCCTTCTCTCACCTTCACATGATCCATCTCCCAGTTTTCGCTCCCTTGACCTCTCTGTCTCCATTCCTGGGGATATTCACTATAAGCCCATTGATCCCCACAGCTACCTTGATTATACTTCCTTACAACCCACTTCCTGTAGGACTCTATTCCACGCTCCCCGTTTCTGTCTCTGCTACATCTGTATGGACAATGCAACCTTCCATACTAGCGTTTCCAATATGTCTTTTCTTCCTCAACTGTGAGTGACAGGGCCCCTCGATTATGCCTGTTCTATTTCACATCTTTCTGCTCTCACCCCTTCCCTTCCCTCCCAAAACCATAATGGTTCCCCTTTTCCTCATCTTCCACACCACCGGCCTCCGTATTCAATGGATCATCTGCCACCATTACCGCTACCTCCAGTGTGATGCCACAACCAAACACATCTTTCCCTCCCTACCTTTTCAGCACTCTGCAGGCACTATTTGCTCTGCGATACTCTGGTCCACTTCTGAGTCACCCCCAACAAACCCTACCTTTCCGACAGCACCTTTCCATGCAATTGCAAGAGATGCAACACCTGCCTTTTTACCTCCTCCCTTCTCACCATCCATGGCCCCAAACATTCCTTCGAAGTGAAACAGCAATTTACTTGTACTTCTTTCAATTTAGTATACTGTATTTGCTGCTAAGCATTTGATCTCCTCTACACTGGGGAGATTAAATGCAAACTGGGTGACTGCTTTGCAGAACACCTCCATTCAGTCCACAAGCCTGGCCCTGAGCTTTCAATCGCCTGTCATTTTGATTCCCCACCTTGCTCCCACCCTTTGTCCTTGGCTTGCTACAGCGTTCCAATGAAGCTCAATGCACGCTCGAGGAACAGCACCTCAGCTGTCGACTGAGCACTTTTACAGCCTTCTGGACTCAACACTGATTTCAACAATTTTAGATCATAACCTCTGCCCCCATTTAGTTTTGTGTTCCTTTGCTGGTTTGTTTTTTTCCCCCTTTCCTGCACTTTGCATCTGGACGGCAGGTATCCTGCCATTCACACCTCCTCTAGACATCTTTTGTTTCTTTACTTGTTCTATTACTACTCCCTTTGACCTTGAAACTTGAAACCTTTTGACATTTAATTTCTCCTGCCCTGCACCCTATCACAGGCCTTCCCTTTTGCTCTTCTTCCCACCCTCCCCCATTCACCTGCTCAAAACCTATTACATTTCTAACTTGTCAGTTCTGATGAAAGGTAACAGACCTGAAATGTTAACTGTTTCTCTCTCCACAGATGCTGCCTGCACCTACTGAGTATTTCCAGCATTTTCTGTTTCTATTTCAGATTTCCAGCATCCATAGTGTTTTGCATTTATGTTGGAGAACTAGCAGATTGTCCTGTCCCTTCAAAGTAAGAACTTGCTTTTACACAAGTGCCTTTCGCTTTCATTTTTTTGGGAAATGATGTTGTGGGATCTTTTACGTCCACTTGAGGGGACAGACTGGCCTCTATTTAACATTTCAACCAAAAGCCAACACTCCCTTAGTACTACTCTGGACAGTTAGCCAAGAGCAAGGGTTGGCAAACTTTTATTTAACCTGAGGAGCCTTTTTAAAAGAAATTGCCAAAAATAAAAACTACTGGGAGCTGTAAAGTAAAATTTTGGCATTTCTAAATTGCAAATTACCAAGTGTCTCTGGTAGATGCATAATTTGCATAACTAAAATACATGTATTAAATTATGTATTAATAGAACAAAAATGAAATTTATATAGACCCACCACTGAATAATCGCGTTTTGACTTTTTTTGAAACCATAATTTTGAAAGTAAAGTCATCTTTAAAACAAACGATAACTTAAGATGTGTAGAATTTTTTTGGCTATTGATTCTCCTGATCTTCTAATAGCACATTCAGAATCATTTATCATCTCAGCTATAATAAAAATAATGGTCACAACCATAAAACGTGTTCCTCAAACCAAAGGCATTATCTGTAACAATGGTGTAGCTATACCACTCAAAACAGGTTTATTTAGAGCACAATGATGTTTTTTGTTAAATAATCAATTGAAACTGTAAAGTGCAGCTTAACGATTAGTTTTTAATCCCCATAATAAAAACACAGCTCTTACTTGCCTTAATTACTTTTAGGCTTTTTTTCATGTTAAGGCCATCCAACTGGAAAAGTTTGGGAGCTGCAAATAAGATGTTAAAGAGCCACAGGTTGCAGACCCCGGCCTAGAATTTTGCTTTCAACTCTGTGGAGTGCGACTTGAACCCAACACTTTCCAACTAAAGAGGTAAGTGCCACCCACTGAGCCTTGACGAACACACTGCTGTTGAATGGGCTGACCAAGACAAGATCCCACATTTGACTTTAGCTTGTTGCAACCACAACTGTTACTCCTGCTGTGCCTACAGATAAAAACAATATTCACCACTGAGCCACAAGCTAAACTTTCACCTCTCACACCCTCCAGTTTCTTAGCTGCATGACCCATAACTTTGGCCTCAAGGTATTCCAGTCAGTTGTACATTCATGGCAAAGAAAGGCACCAATGTTTCAAGGCTGCATCACAAGATTCAGATATCATTCAGGGTTAAGTTTATACTATCTAAATCTCCAGACATGAATCACATGCAGCCTGCGCAAAACACGAGTGGGATGGAAATACAGTACAATTGGGATACAGAAAGACAAAACAAAGGCATGGGCTGCCACTTCACAAGGCCGCAGCCAAGTGTGAAAATATCCAGCATTAAATTCTCCTATATTTATACACTGAAAACAACAGGTTCTTACCATGAATCCAAGTGTCCAGACAATTTGACTCCATAGACTTCCAGAAGACTCTAGATAGTTGACCGGGAACACTAATTTCCACCCCCACCCCACCCCATTAGTCAAAAGGCCAAGTGTGAAGACCCAACTTCTACCCTGGCTGAAATCACCTAATGGAACAAATTTGGGACTTCCTGGTTCCATGGTACTAAAAAGGTGCATTTGCTACAAGGAGCTGTTAACAAGAATTTGGCACAATTGCTATCAAATATTTGACACCCATGTTTTTATATGGAATTTACAGCAGAAACAGGCCACTCTGCCCATCTAGTCTGTACCAGTGTTTACGCTCCATACGAGCCTCCTCTCACTCTATTTCTTTTAACCCCATTTCTGCCTCACAACCCAGCTGCTGAGTACCTGTGTCCTGTTCCGAAGAAGGGTCACTGACCCGAAACGTTAACTCTGCTTCTCTTTCCACCGATGCTGCCAGACCTGCTGAGTGGTTCCAGCATTTCTTGTTTTTATTTCAGATTTCTAGCATCCGCAGTATTTTGCTTTTATTTTAGTGTACCTATAGTTATTGGTTAGAGATTCTGGAAGAATATAAAACAGACGCTTCTGGGTTCTCCCCTCCCCTATTGTTTGGCGAGTCTTATGCAGGATTTTTAAGTTTTAAAAAATGTTCTATTGTACAAAATAACTACACCCTTTCAAACAATGCCCTCTCTCTCCTTACAAGATGCACAATTAGTGGGAGACAGGCAGCCTTTCTGCATTAAGTCCTTAGTTACTAACAAAAGTAAAACACTCTCCTCCCCTCCATTTAACCCAATTCAATCCCTGAACACAAGAAATAGGAGTAGTAGAAGACCATATGGCCAATCGAGCCTGCTCCACCATTCAAAGCATTCGTGGCTGATCTTAGGATTCAACTCTACTTTCCTGCCCACTGCCATACCCCTTGATTCCTTGAGACACCAAAATTCTGTCTATCTCAGCCTTAAATGTATTCAAGAATGGAGCATCCACAACCCTCTGGGGTAGAGAATTCCAAAGAGTCACAACACTTTGAGTGAAGTAATTTCTCCTCATCTCAGTCCTAAATATCAGCCCCTTATCCTGAGACTGTGCTCCCGTGTTTTAGATTCCCCGACCAGCGGATTTAGAATTGTGTTTCAATGAGATCACCTCTCATTCTTCTAAACGCCAGAGAATACAGGCCCAATTTACTTACTCTCTCATCATAGAGCAACCCCCTCATCCCAGGGACAAAAATAGTGAACCTTTGCTGTATTGTCTCCGATGCAAGTATGTCCTTTTTTAAATATGGAGACCAAAGCTGCACAGTATTCCAGATCTGGTCTCACCAAAACCCTGTACAATTGTAGCAAGACTTCCTTATTCCTGTACTCCAATCCCCTTGCAATAAAGATCAACATACCATTTGCCTTCATAATTGCTTATTGAACCTGCATGTTAGGGGCGGCACAGTGGCGCAGTGGTTAGCACCGCAGCCTCACAGCTTCAGGAACCCGGGTTCGATTCCGGGTACTGCCTGTGTGGAGTTTGCAAGTTCTCCCTGTGTCTGCGTGGGTTTTCTCTGGGTGCTCCGGTTTCCTCCCACAAGCCAAAAGACTTGCAGGTTGATAGGTAAATTGGCCATTATAAATTGTCACTAGTATAGGTAGGTGGTAGGGAAATATAGGGACAGGTGGGGATGTTTGGTAGGAATATGGGATTAGTGTAGGATTAGTATAAATGGGTGGTTGATGTTCGGCACAGACTCAGTGGGCCGAAGGGCCTGTTTCAGTGCTGTAAATCTAATCTAACTTTCTGCATTTCTTGTACATGCACACCAAAGTCTCTTTGAGCATCGACACTTACAAATATTCTGTTTTCTGTTCTTACGACCTAAGTGCATAACTTCATACTTCCCTACATTATACTTCATCTTCCATCTTGTTGCCCACTCACTTAACCTATCTATACCTCTGCAGCCTGTGTCCTCTGCACAGCTTACCTTTCCACCTACCTTTGTATCAGCAGCAAACCTAGATATTAACTTTTTCTGGTACATTGATGACTGTATCGGTGCCGTTTCCTGCTCCCAACCTGAACTGGAAAACTATCAACTTTGCTTCTAATTTCCACCCTTCTCTCACCTTTACATGGTCCATCTCCGACACTTCCCTCCCTTCCTCGACTTCTTTGTCTCCATCTCTGGGGATAGGCTGTCTACTAATATCCATTACAAGCCCACCGACTCTCATACCTTGACTACATAAGGACTCCATTCCATTCTCCCAGTTTCTCCGTCTCCGACACATCTGCTTCCATGACAGCGCTTCTGATATGTCTTTTTTCCTCAACCGAGGATTCCCCCCCACTGTGGTTGACAGGGCCCTCAATCATGTCCGGCCCATTTCCCGCACCTCTACCCTCCCTCCCAGAACCACGACAGGGTTCCCCTTGTCCTCACTTTCCACCCCATCAGCCTCCATATCCAAAGGATCATCCTCTGCCATTTCCGCCACCTCCAGTGTGATGCCACTACCAAAGCACCTTCCCCTGTCAGCATTCTGAAGGGATCATTCCCTCTGCGACACCCTGATCCACTCCTTCATTACCCCCACCACCTCGTACCCTTCCCACGGCACCTTCCCCTGCAATTGCAGGAGGTGTAATACCTGCCCATTTACCTCCTCTCTCCTCACTATCCCAGGCCCCAAACATTCCTTTCAGGTGAAGCAGCGATTTACTTGTACTTCTTTCAATGTAGTATACTGAATCCGCTGCTCACAATGTGGTCTCCTCTACATTGGGGAGACCAAACGCAGACTGGGTGACCGCTTTGTGGAACACCTCCGCTCAGTCCGAAAGCATGACCCTGAGCTTCCGGTTGCTTGCCATTTCAACACTCCCCCTGCTCTCATCTCTGTCCTGGGATTACTGCAGTGTTCCAATGAACATCAACGCAAGCTCGAGGAACAGCATCTCATTTACTGATTAGGCACACTACAGCCTGCCGGACTGAACATTGAGTTCAATAATTTCAGAGCATGACGGCCCCCCCATTTTACTTTTATTTTTAGTTCTTTTTTTTGGTGTTTATTTTATTTCATCTTAGTTTGTTCAGTTTGCTTACCCACTGTTCTGTTTCATGTTTGTACTTGCGGTTGTTCAATTTTCAGTCCGTTAACACCCTATCTGTACTAATGCTTTGTTTTTCAACACACCATTAACATATTGCTTGCCTTTGCTCCATGACCTTCTGGTCAGCTATTCTGTGACCTTGTCCTATCTACACCTTCTCCTTTGTTATCTCTTACCCCAACCCTGCTTTACTTGCTTTTAACCTTTCACATTTCTAATATTTGCCAGTCACTGACCTGAAACATTAACTCCGTTTCTCTCTCCACAGATGCTGCTGAGTATTTCCAGCATTTCTTGTTTTTATTTCAGATTTCCAGCATCCGCAATGTTTTGCTTTTATTTTAGATATTATCTCTGTCTGTTCATCTAAGTCATGAAGATAGATTGTAAATAGCTGAGGCCCCAGCACAGATCCTTAGTGGCACTCCACTATTTACTGCCTGCCAACTTGAAAATGTCCTGTTTATGCCCACTCGTTGCTTCCTATCTGTTAGCCAATCATCTATCCATGCTAATATATTACCCCCAACTCCATGAGCCCTTATCTTGCCAATTAACCTTTTTTGTGACACCTTATCGAAAGACTTTTGGAAATGCAGGTATTCTACATCTACTGGTTCCCCGTTATCTACCTCACTAGTTACATCTCCCCAAAACTAAAATTTGTCAAACAGGATTGCCCTTTAGTAAAACCATGTTGACTTGTTCTGATCATTCTGTGCTTTTCTAAGTCCATTGTTAAGATGTCCTTAATAATAGATTCCAGCATTTTCCCAACTGATGTTAGGCTAACTGGCCTGTAGTTCCGTTTTCTCTCTCCCTTCTTTCTTGAGAAGCAGTGTAACATTTGCCAACTTCCAACCTGTTGGGACTGTTCCAGAATCTAAGGTATTTTGGAAAATCATAGCTAGTGCATCCACTATAATGGCAGCTCTATTAGAACCCTAGGATGTAGGCCACCAAGTCCAGTAGATTTGTCAGATTTTAGTCCCTTAAGTTTCTCCAATACTTTTTCTCTGCTGATATGAATTTCTTTATTGTCTTCACGCTTTTTAGCCCCTACGTTACTGTCTATTTCTGGTATGGAACTTGTGTCTTCTACTGTGAAGAGACAGATAAAATATTGTCTCTTTTACCTTCAGATAAAATATTTGTTCAATGCGTCTGCCATTTCCTCATTCCCCACGATAATTTCTCCTGTCTCTGCTTCCAATGGACCAATGTTTATTTTAGTTACTCTCTTCCTTTTGATATACCTATAAAAGCTCTCACAATCTGTTTTTGTGTTACTGGCTAGTTTAGAGTCATAGAGTCAGAGTCGTACAGCATAGAAAAAGGCCCTTCGGCCCACCGCGTCCATAATGCCTATCTATACTAATCCCACCTGCCTGCATTAATTTCATATCCCTCTATGCCTTGCTCATTCAAGTACTTGTCCAGATGCCACTTAAATGTTGCTACTGTTCCTGCCTCCACCACCTCCTCAGGCAGCTCATTCCAGATATCCATTATTCTTTGTGTGAAAAATGTACCCCATTGATCCCCTTTAAACCTCCCCCCTCTCACTTTAAATCTATGCCCTCTGGTTTTAGTCACCCCTAACATGGGAAACAGACTCTGGCTATCTACCCTATCTATGCCTCTCATAATTTTATATACCTCCATCATGTTTCCTCTCAGCCTCCTTCGCTCTAGGGAAAACAGACCCAGCCTATCCGATCTCTCTTTAGAACTCAAGCCCTCCAAACCAGGCAACATCCTTGTGAATCTTTTCTGCACCGTCTCTAGCTTAATCACATCTTTCCTGTAGTGCGGCGACCAGAACTGCACACAGTACTCCAAATGCGGCCTAACTAACTATAACATGATGTCCCAACTCTTGTACTCAATGCCTCGGCCGATGAAGGCAAGCATGCCATACGCCTTCTTCACCACCCTGTCTACCTGTTGCCACTTTCAGGGAACTATGTACTTGCACCCCAAGGTCTCTCTGCTCAACAACACTCCCCAGGGCCCTCTGCTCAACAACACTCCCCAGGGCCGTGTCATTCACTGTATATGTCCTGCCCTAATTTAACTTCCCAAAATGCATCACTTTGCACTTGTCTGCATTAAATTCCATTTGCATAGGCAACTCCAAGTTCCATTTGTCCTTATTCCTCACTCACTGGCTTGCATGCATCCCAATATACCATTGCACTAACACAAAAGACATTCCATTAGAACACAGAATAGTTTATTTTAAAGACAGTTTTGTATTTAGTCAAAGAGACCAAAGCCCATGTCATCATCTGATTCTTCAGACTCTTCTTTCTTCTCCTCTTTCTTTTCTTCAGCTGATTAAAAAACAAAAAGAAAAGTTAAAACCAAGATCTTCACTTCCATACAATCACAGAACAGTGAATACCCAAAATAAGCAAGACAAACCCAAAAAAAATCAGATCAAGAGGTTTCAACATTTTGGAACTGGTCTACCAGGAACTTACCAACTTTGGGTTAACAGACCATTTACTGAGCCAGCTGACATGCTAACGTTACCACTAATTTCAGTCACCACCTGACACCTCACCAGAGTGGCCATTCTTAAATGCCACCAAATCCGTACCAGTATAGCTGGGTGTGTGACATGTTTTTGAAAACAGCTAAGCCCAGTGCTTTACAATACTCTGCGTCGTGATATTGGCTGAATAGTGTACTCCCCTGGTAGCCATCAAGCCCAAAAGAATGGGTTGTGACCACAGGCCTACAAGCCTACACCAGCCATGAAAAATGTACCAGGATTAAGCAGTGCAACATTAGTTGTCAACCTCAAGTGTCCGACTGCAATCCTTTTCTGATTTAAAAATCAAATGAAAACAAGGCAATACACCCACCATCTACTCCAAAATACATATTCACAAAGTACCTGCAAATTAATGATGTTTGGTGCACCCTTCTTCATAACATTTCCCTCACTGCTCTGGTCAGGCTTACCTCTATATAAATGTTATTAATAAATATTCTTTCTTTTCTTTTGGGCCTCCTTATCTCGAGAGACAATGGATACGCGCCTGGAGGTGGTCAGTGGTTTGTGAAGCAGCGCCTGGAGTGGCTATAAAGGCCAATTCTGGAGTGACAGGCTCTTCCACAGGTGCTGCAGAGAAATTTGTTTGTTGGGGCTGTTGCACAGTTGGCTCTCCCCTTGCGCCTCTGTCTTTTTTCCTGCCAACTACTAAGTCTCTTCGACTCGCCACAATTTAGCCCTGTCTTTATGGCTGCCCGCCAGCTCTGGCGAATGCTGGCAACTGACTCCCACGACTTGTGATCAATGTCACACGATTTCATGTCGCGTTTGCAGACGTCTTTATAACGGAGACATGGACGGCCGGTGGGTCTGATACCAGTGGCGAGCTCGCTGTACAATGTGTCTTTGGGGATCCTGCCATCTTCCATGCGGCTCACATGGCCAAGCCATCTCAAGCGCCGCTGACTCAGTAGTGTGTATAAGCTGGGGATGTTGGCCGCTTCAAGGACTTCTGTGTTGGAGATATAGTCCTGCCACCTGATGCCAAGTATTCTCCGAAGGCAGCGAAGATGGAATGAATTGAGACGTCGCTCTTGGCTGGCATACGTTGTCCAGGCCTCGCTGCCGTAGAGCAAGGTACTGAGGACACAGGCCTGATACACTCGGACATAAATATTACCTCTATATATACCTCTATATATTAACTGGTGCATTAAATGTCAGACAAAATTTACGTTTTCATCTGCAATCCTCAATACAGAGGAGGCTGATGTTAGCACAACCTAAACAACACGAGACATTGATCACTTACCAACAGCAGCTGCCACTGGAGCAGCACCACCTGTAGCGCCAACAGCTGCAACACCTCCAGCTGGGACACTCGCAAGCTTGGCGTTGCCTAAAGATAAGGCAATTAGTTAACACAATATATCGATACTCGTTCAGGGTTCAACTCCTCTCTCTCCACCCCCCACCCCCAATTAATGACCACTCCACATTTCAATTGCAACTGCGCAAAGATAATGTGGGTCGCAAGCTTGCTCTCAATTCGCTATAGTGAGACATTGTGAGAAAGTCAGGTGCATGGACACAAAAAGGGAGGCACGGTGGTAGGGCGAAAATCGGAAGGGAAAGGCCACTCATCTTTTCTCTTAACTTTCAGATGCTGCTAGAGCAGCTGAGTGTTTCCCATATATTCTGTTTAAACAACCTGCCCCAGGATGCTTCCACGCCACATAGCACCAAGCTTAGGGCATCACAGTTACTTAGCTGCCCTAGAAGAGGAACCTCAAACCTCTTTGGGTACCCATGATAGATAATATCATTTTACATCTAAATGGCTGTGGGTTCATCTCAGTACCATCTCACATCGAAAACCATTTTACACAGAAGAGTGAATATTCAGGGAACTTATCAGCAAGAAGCAACAAGGCATAAGGAGCTGAAGAAACTCAACAGAGCCAAGGATTAGATATCATCCCTGAAAACAATTTAATGTTTGGATTGTTCACAGCTTCTGTTCCAGCAGCACAATGTCAACTGAGGGCGCTTGTCGTCAACCACTGAATTCAGATTAGGCACTAATGCAAATTACATAGGTCAAGGAAATCAGTGAACAAGAGGTTCACTGTGCAGCTTCCTTTGGCCCTTAGAATTACTGCCCATGGCCTCATTGTTAGCAAATTGGGACACCACTCTCCCCAGGCCACATCATTCATAGCCAAATCATTGGCACACAAATCAATGGAAGTGGTCCCAGGACAGAAGGCTGTGTAGCTCCGCTATTCACTTGCAGAGAAACGACCTGAAACCCACCCCCTACTCTCTCATCTCTTCCAAACAGATTTTAATCCAGTTCACTACTCTTCCCCCAATTCCATGCCACTTAATCTTCCCTAATCATCTCCAATGTGGCACTTTGTCAAAAGGTTTCTGGAAGTCCATGTGCAGCACACCCACTGCATTGCCCCATGTGTTCCCTCCTCAAAATGGGATAATGAAAGGTCAAGCATGTTGTCCCCTCTCAAATCAATGTTGGCTGCTTCCACTATTTCCTTATCTCGGCATTTGATAGTTCCATCCTTAAAAATCCCAACGTTTTTGCTACCACAAATGTTAAACAAATTGATCTCATTATCTAAGTTAGCTTTCTCCCTTTTCGAAAATGGGTGCACAACAGCTGCTCTTCAAGCCTCTAGCATACATACATCTTCAACGGAGCCCTTACACAAGATTAGGGCTTGCGGAATTAGGGGCAATATATTAGCATAGATTAAGGACTGGTTAAAAGGACAGCAAACAGAATAGGAATAAATGGACCATTTTCAGGATGGCAGGGTGTAATTAGTGGAGTACTGCAAGATTCAGTGTTGGGGTCTCAGCTATGCACAATCTATATCAATGATTTAGATGAGGGGACAGCGAGTAAAATATCCAACTTCGTGACAATGCAAATCTAGACAGGAAAGTAAGCTGCGAGGAGGAGGTAAAGAGGCTGCAAAGGGATATAGACCGATTAAATGATTATACTTCATCTGCTGTTTTCTTGCCCAACGTGGGGAAATATGAAATTACCCACTTTGGTAGGAAGAATGGAAAAGCAGATTTTTTTTTTAAAAAGGCAGACTTGTAAAATGTTGGCACTCGAGGAATTTAAAGGTCTGTACATGAATCATAGAATTTTAACATGCAGGTACAGTAGACAACTCGGAAGGCAACTTGAATGCCAAAGGGAATAGTGTATATGAGTAAGGAAGTGTTGCTGCAGTTAGATAGGGTTTTGGGGAGACCACACCTGGAATACTTTGTACAGTTTTGGCCTCCTTACTCAAGGAGACCAAAAGGGTCTTAGATTGCATGCAAAGGTTCACTTGATTGCTGGGATGAGAGCTGTCCTGCGAGAAGAAATTGAGTACAACAGGCCTATATTCTCTGGAGTATAGGAAAATGAGGGGAAACGCATACAGTTCTTAGAGGGCTTTACAGGGTAGATGCCAAGAGGCCATTTCTACTGCTTGGAGCTTTGAGACTGAGGGCCACAGTCGCAGGGCAACATGTTGACCATTTAACAAAGAGATGAGGAGAAATTTCTTCACTCACAGGATTGTGAATCTTTGGAATTCTCTAACCCAGAGGGTGGTGGATGCTCAGTCAATGAGTATATTCAAGACAAAGATCAATAGATTTTTGGGCAGTAAGGAAATCATGGGTTATGGGGATAGGGTGGGAAAGTGGAGTTGAGTCATGCTGTTCAATGGCTCAAAGGGCCTACTCCTGCCCCTATTTCTCATTCTGATTTTGGGCACAATACACAAGCCCTGCTAACTCTTCAATTTTCCTAAACATCTTTGCACGTTCAGACCATCTGTTCAGACCCTGATATTTCCCCCTTTACAGATAATAATGTCTCATTCCTTTTAACCTATTCAGGATTTCCCTCTTCCTCAACACCTCTTTAGTAAACTTAAGCATCCCGACAGATTTCCATTTATCCTCCAACACACTACATCTCCTCTCGAAGGTTCTGCATTATATCCAGTAAATGCACGATGAAGCACATTAACATCCTTGATATCCCACCAATCAACACACTGTAAATTCAGAACAACACTTGCCTGAACATGAAAAACGGAGCTTTATTTAAGCCTTGGCATAGTGGAGCTCTCTTGCTTCTAAGTCCCACCCAGGATTTGAACACACAATCCAGACAGACACTCCAGTGCAGTAATGTCAGAGGTTTTGTTTTGCCAGAGGAAACATTTAACTGAAGAACCATTCACTCCCCCCAGGTGGAAATAAAATATTCCATGGCACCATCTGAAGAGTTTTTCCAGTCAACATTCATCTCTCAACTAACAACAGCCAACACAGATTATCTGATTATCTTATTTCTGTTTGTCGGAACTTGCTGTGCACAAATTAGCAGCTGAATTTCCTTACAACGGCGATTACACTTCAAAAGTAGTTCATTGGTGGTAAAGTGCGTTACGTCCCAAGAATGCAAAAGGCGCTATATAAATGCAAGTACTTTCTTAGCAAACTGACATTAAGCACAATAATTAAATGACGAGCAACAGTACGCACTAGTGATATTTACAGGAAAAACTAGCGTGTTAGGTGTGGAGCTGCACCCTCCATAAATGGCAGTCAGATATAGCAACCAACACTGAAGCCCAGGATGCAAAACTACCGCTTCACAGCCAATGAAACATCTCTGAAGTGCTGTCATGGTTGTAACACAGGGAAGAGCGAAGTCCAAATACAGGTAATCAGCTTTAGTTATGTTGGTTGCGGATACTAGGAGAACTCCTCTGCCTGCCCACTGAATATTAACATGGGATCTTTGACACCCACCTGAAAGAGCAGATGGGCCCTAGTTTAACATCTCATCTGAAAGATGGTGTTACCTCTGACAGAGCAGCACTCCCTCAGTACTGCACTGAGGTTTCAGCCCAGATTTTTTTTGCTCAAGTCCTGTCTCTGAGCCAAGAATACATCATTAAGCAGAGGCTGACAATTCTGCCCAACTCTCACCTGAAGTTTAATTGGAAGCACTCCAAACCCCAACTTTAACTGCCATCAAAACATTTAGCTACAGACTGCACATTGGAACTTTTAACACAAAATCAACAGGGAAGGAACACATTTTATTCACAACACAAACCAAGTTTGTGATCTCAGCCCACCACTCTAGGAGACTGGCCCTTGGCTATAGGGTAAAAGTGCCTAAAGGAAAAAGAAAAAAACATTCCCCATTTCCTTCGTGTTTCTCCACAGAAAAACAAGACCCTTACAGGGCGACTCAACAGTGACAATTCTAGTTATTGCTCATTAAGTAGTTTCAAAAGAGAAATACATGCAGAAATCATTCCCTGCTTGAGAATGGCACACTGCATAGGGACACCTCAAACTCAGGACACTTCTGTGCCAGAGCTAGGTTTACAAAGATTTCAAGACTAAATGCTTTCCACCAGGTGCTAGATTTAGTTCCTCCATGAGCCCCAAGCTTTCAGTCAACCTCTCCCTTCAGGAAAGAACTGACCTAGAATAATACAGCACAGGAAGCTGCCATTTGGCCCATTATGCCATTCCCCTGCCCTACAAAGTCCACCCACCAACCCCCAGCCCTTTCAAGTATTTATACAATCCCCCCAAGAAAGCTATTTAATCTGCTTCCAGCAGCCTTTTAGGCTGCAATTATAGGCTTTTTCATTAAGTTTGATACTTGGAATTTTTCTCTCTCATTGAAATGCATCTGTTCTGTGTATTCTGAAATATCCCCTTAAATCTCTGCCACTGAATCTCTATTGACCTATCCCTGAACCTGATTTGCCAGTTCACTTTAGCTAGCTCTGCTTTCATGCCCTCATAATTGCACTTATTTAAGTTTAAAATACGAGTCTCGGACCCACTCTTCTCTCCCTCAAACGGAATGTAAAATTCAGTCATATTATGATCGCTGCTACCTAGGGGTGCCTTAACTATGAGGTCATTAATTAATCCCATCTCGTTGCACAATACCACGTCTAGTATAGCCTGCCCTCTGATTGGCTCCAGAACGTATTGTTCCAAGAAATTATCCCGAAAACATTCAATGTACTCATCTAGGCTACCTCTGCCCACCTGATTTTTCCAGTCTATATGTAGGTTAAAATCCCCCATGATCATGGCCATACCTTTCTGATAAGCTACCATTATTTCTTCCTTTATACCCCGTCCTACGGTTTCATCAATACTCTCTGCTTCCTGTCCCATGAATTTCGTATCCATGCTGCCACTGTCACTTTAATCCCATGGGCTTTCATTTTGCTAACAAGTCTATTGTGTCATACTTTATTAAATAACTTTTAAATTTCTACCCTCGTAAACAACCATGCTATCCAAGGTCCTTCAATGCGTCACTGCAAGCCAACATGGTCAGCTCTCCAAATTCACGTCCCTCTGATCCAGTTCTCAGTCCATATCACCAAAATCACACTGGGCCTATGGTGCAATTGTAGCCATAATTGCAATTTCCTTTCCAGAGTAAAGAAATCTAGCTCTTTCAGGCAATTGCAATAACCAAGAGTTTTTAAATTAAGGATCATTCTACCCCATTGTCCACATCACCTCCAAGTCCACCAGCAACAACTTTGCCTCCTCTACCACAGCTCAAACTCAGTGTATTGCTCCAAATTCACTTCATTTTGCTACCTTTACCTGCAACATAGCATGCTTGAAGGGGCTTCAGGCCCGACAAACTATATCGGCATTTTCTTCAGTGAATTTCTGTGTTTTACTTGGGCTGATCAGTTAAGGCAAGGTTGCCCTGTTGTGGCATTGCACTCACTTTAAGCATCCTGATTGAGAGAATTGTTGGCAGCAGCTCTGGTAGTCATGCTTTGGAATAGAGACGATGCAGAATATAGGGTGGGGAGGTGAGAACAAGTGCGTATCTTCTAAGTTGCTGGAATGTTCATGTGCATGTGAGATTTGTTATAAATGCAAGCTGTTACTCTTACCCCAATCAAAAGTAACAAAAACTGGGAACAAATAGGGCCACTAGTTTATAGTAACAATTGTGATTACAACCACAATTTTCACTGTTAAGGGGACTGCATTTCACAGTTGTTTTTTATTACACCTTTGCAATTATGCACGCAGGTACTCACTTAGCAAACACACCAACAGCATCACATCCCCAATGCTAATGAATTGATTTTGGTATGGACCACATTTTAAACAAGGCCACTTACCAGCAGTGATGACATCATCCACATTCTTGCCTTTCAGCTCACTGATAACCTGAAATTCATTTAAAAAAAGCATCATTATGAAAGTGCAAACACAGTCAATTTCAACAATCATGTATCTAAAAAAGTACAAGACCTTATTCAGTCGCTCATCATCAGCTTCAATGCCAACACTGTCAAGAATCTTCTTGATGTCCTTTGAAGATGGGGCTTCATTGCCACCCAATACAGCGAGGAGGTAAGCTGCGACGTAACGCATTCTAAAAGGGAAGAACTGAACTTTAGTTATATAAAAACGATTTACTCCATTTATTCTTCTGCTCAAAGCTCGAACTGATCTCTCACTGCACTTCAGTTCCAACTCCCATCTAGTTTAGTTTTTTAAAAAATCTTTTCATCTAATCACTGATTCATTTCCCTTTCTCCCCCGCCATTTTCCTGGGCCAATCATCCTTCTCCTGAAGACACTGGGGCACAGTTCCGAGAACACTAGTTGCCCTCAAGTAGAAGGAAGTCAAGCGGGCCCACACACTTCCAGATCTGCTAATAGTAGCGATGGGTTTGCACCATGGACAGTTGTCTGCCTGGCATGACAGCAACAAAAGTTTTGGTAGATTTTGCAACATTTAATAGAACAGCCTTTGATGTATTTCTACCTTCAGCAACCATACTTCTCTTCGTCCCTAACGGACTGTCACTTGAGTGGTCCAGGAGCTCTGCTGCTGTTAAAATGTGTGCAGCACCAACACAGAACATTCTCTACTCAGCTGATGCCAGAACAGCACAGGCAAAAGAGAGAAAATTTATGGAAGAGTGTGTTGGGAGCAATTTTTGTCTTTCTGACCCTCCTCTCTACAAACAAAACAGCAAGAGGATCATAAAACCACAGTAAGCATAAAGAGCTAGTGGGTCCTGCAGCATCATCACCCCTCCATGTTCAATAGCTCACACCCAATTTGTTACTTTGCAGACTGGTCCTCTCCATTAAATCTGAAATCAATTAAGGAGTTATGTCAATTATTTTTTGAGACTTCACTAATCAGACAACTTTGACATACAGGACTGGCAACCAGTAAGACACAAGATATGCCAACAACTCAGCCAGGGCCAAGACATCAACAGATTTGGATGGTCATTTTTTTAAACCCATTTAGACACCACAGCACTATATCCAGCCCCAATTCCCTGCCCCCCACCCTGCGCTACTCATCAACCAAGTTTCTTGAAATAGATTTGCTTATTAAATGGCCATTACTAAGCAGTGAGATGTTAAGGCAAACAAACTATACCTCCAACCTAGGAGACCCATCAAAAACTATGATGGGGATCAGACCACCGACAGAGTTGGTGGAAAGTAAAGGAAGATTGTTGAAAGTTAAGATGGGAGAGGCACAAGAAAAACCTCCAACTTTCCTAAGCTTAATAAATATTGTGATACGGTGTACGTGGATATACAAAAGTACCCCAAAAGCAGTTTCCAGACAGTGTGCATTATGATGTATTCATTTTATTGGAAAGCATGTGGCTTTCTATCTTATTCCTCACCCCATACATCCTTTCTGAACCAGGTCTCCATACCACCTTTACAATCACATGCTTGATACAACATAGCATGTATATTAAGCTTTCTGAAATACCTTCAAGAACTTTTGGGGGGGGAGGGGGGGGTTGGGAGATGGAGGAAAACTTTACAGTTTTGAAAAATCCAATACCTTCAGTTCAAAATGAAAAATTTTGCTACCTCGAACTCAAAACTGCTTCATTTTAATAACCAAATTAAAATGTAAAACACTTCAGAGTGGAAGTTAGGGTCAAAATAGTACCTGTGGTGAGTGGGGCGCAGCGCCTCACTACAGGCCTGGGAGGCTCAGGGTTTACTGCAGGTCCAGGTCCCAGCTCAGTCCGGGCACAGTCCCACTCACATAGCGCGAGCCCGGCTGTGGAACGGAGTCGTCGCCAATGTTCCAACTCCGAACGCGTCGACTTTTTTCGCCCGTTTCGTAACAATCGAGGCCGTTCGATCGCACGTGTCGCCCACCCCGCGCGAAGCCTCTTCGGAAGTGCCTTCACTGCCTGCTCATTGACGAGCAATTAGAGGCGGCAAAATAACTCCTGATACCAAGCACCCGGGGCCTAACGCCGGCTCCCAAACCCGAGCGCTTGGGCCGGGCTGGGCCTTCCCCTCCCTACAAGCCTGGCCTAGCTCGGCCTCAGCCTCCCTCAAATCCTTATTCCTCTGAAACCGCCCGGAGAGTGCGGGGCCCACAGGCTCCTGTGCGTGTGTTTATCCATCAATGAATCAGGGGCTTCCTTGAGCAGAGTCCAGAAGGCCAACTTACTTGGGAAGTGAGGCAGAATCGGCACTCGTGTTTCTCAGACACACGCTCAGATTGTAAAAGAGAGAGCCTCGTCCTGACTCATTGACATAAAGAATATGCGCCGGCCACCCGCAACACCATTGGACGCTCCGAGCCAGCTCTGGGCCAATCGTACAGCCAGCTGAGTAATCCTTCACATGGTTGGCTGGAAGTTTTTGAATTGTATTTGGTGGCTTTAAAATACATGTCTGCAGGAAAAAAAACCAGCGTTCTGAACATTTTACAGTATAAACGGAACTGTCAACATCGAAAGTAAGACACATTATAAGCTTTAAAATGCTGCTGGTTTGTTATGTCCTATAATTGGTAAAGGATACTTTTTGATCATCTTGTCTGAGTGCAGACTGGAAGATCAGAGAAACCTTTAACTGTGGCTGACAGCAATGATTCTTTTGTGGTAAACTTTGACTTTGTCAAAGGGGCTAATGAACCAAGATTAATAGAAGCCCCATAAGGATCCATATTCTATTAAAACCTTTCAATGATGGACATGTAGAAACTAAGAGTGTGCAAGAAGGCGGCTCAACACCACCTTCTCAAGGGTAATTAGGGATGGGCAACAAATGCTGGTCTTGCCAGCCATGAAAGAATATAAAAAATACAGGTAAACAGAGCTGAGCTGGAGGAAGGTTCAGAAATTCCAAATCTTTAAATCCTTTCAAGGAGGTCACCTGAACATCTCTATACAGAATAGTATTGAGAAATAATAGTAATTGAAATCACAGGTGTCCTCCAAGCTTAAGTCTATTCTTGTTCCCTTTCTCAATTATTCCTACAGGCAACATGAAGCTATTGAATCATAAAAGCCTAACTGGTTGATTAATGTCCTTTAGAGATGAAAACCTGTTATCCTGACCTGGTCTGGCCTATAAGTGACTTCAGTCCCACACAAATCTTGCTGTCTTCTAACTGCCCTCTGGAGTGGCTGACCCCTCAATTTTGTGTGTGGAGACTTAGTCTACTTATGTGTCAATCCAAGTTACCACCTTGAAGAAAGTGCCTTCTTTTTGATTAAGCAGCCAACAGCATTTGTATTTCTGATTAGCTGAGGCTTTTCCAGGTTCATTGAATGAAATCATGCTATCACAATAGTGAAAATCATTGTGTCAATGTCAAAGCAACATACCAAAGGAGACAGCCTGATGACTGGCCTGCTTTGTATACCCCCATCCCAATTGCTGTGGCAATACTACAGTTCCACATATTGTGCTACAGGGTCTGCCATCACAGTCCAATTGATAACAAAATGCCTGTGGGTTGCCTATGGCCAAAAGCATTGTTCACCATCTCCCAATCAGAACTGTGAGCATGGTTTGGCTTTGCAGTTTGTTTGCCACCCAACTGAAGCAGAGATAAATGGTTTGCTTGGGGCTTTGCCATAGCATAGGATGAGGGTGACACTGGGTATGTTTTTTTTCCCGTTCATCTAGAGATTTGTACACATCTTATTGGGTAGATTGATGTGATGTGTTCCATACTCGCACTTCAGGTCACCCCTCATCTTCCACTAATGGAGCAGTGGCTACACCATCCATGCCTTGTGTTGATTTGGTTGAGCACTGTCTATTGTCTTCAAGGAAGGTCACAGCCAGATACCATTGCTGTTGGGTAGGTGGCAAGTAGGGCCTTACCAAATTTGGGGTCAAATTTGGCAAACTTCACAGTCACAGCAATTTAAGAATTGTGAATTTCACATATTTAAATCATAAATTTCACAGTGTCACAACAAACCCTGAAAATGATCTATTTATAAGAAAAAAAGACAAAGGATTCTGGTCTCAAATGGCATTTATTGTACTTTCAAAAACTATTGTAAAAAGCTGACTATAAATAGGGCACATTCTTTACTCACTGAAGTTAGTGGTTGAATGTGAGCATGGAGCAACCTGCAACTGTCTGTTTCTTCAGATCCTGTCTCTGCACTGTGAACACCTGTCCAAGTTTAGACACAACTCTCTCCGTGTCCAGAGTTTGTTGGAATTGTCAGAGAGCGCGGTGCTAGTCCTGCAAGGTGGAGGCTCTGCATTCTACTGCGTTCATCTCCTCACAATGAGTAGCAAAAACTTTCGGTAGGTAGTCCTGTCATAGTTTATTTGCAATTGGCAAGCAATTACGGTTTTGCACATTACATTGAATGAACATGCGCAGTTTTGGGTGATCAAGTTTTTCCATTGGTATCTACGTTTGCAAAAGCATGCACAAGTTCCATTGTAACCAACTGATGATTTTTTGAGCTCTCTGTCAATTTCTTAAAGAGATGAAATCATCGCGCTTTTTTTGCCTGTTTGTTTCCCAGCAGTCCGGTGTCAGATGCTGTCTTTCTGCTGCGATGGCTTTCGGACTGTAAGTGGTGCTGAACCGTTGCCCACCGTGTGTGATCCAATGAAACATTGTAGCTTGTACAAAAAAGTATTCCACTATTGGTGTGCAGAATTTGACTTCCAAATTCTTTCACTCGATGTGCTGCAGTCATGGTTGTGGTTATTTTTGATTTACTGATTCTGGCATTCTCGCTTGTCTGCTAACACTTCGAGTCATCCCTCATCTTCCACTAATGAAGCAGGTGGCTACATCATCCGTGCCTTGTGTAGATTTGGTTGAGCTCTGTCGATTGTCTTCGAGGGAGGTCACAGCCAGAGGTTATTGCTGTTGGATGGATGACAAGTAGGGCCCTACCAAATTCAGGGTCAAATTTGACAAATTTTATAGCAATTTAAGAAACTGTGATTTTCACAATTTCACATATTTAAATGCTGCATGCGTTCCATGATTTCATCCATCTGGTTAGTGGGTTTATACCATCTGCATGAGTATTAGTTGCTGTTTCCCAGAATGGCTGGTGCAATTTTAAGTGCTTTCCTGGTGGGGTTTTTGCAAGTCTTCGTGAAGATCAGTGTTGTTTGAGTTTTTGCATCTCATGGAGCAAGATGGCATTGCGACGAATGGCAGGCAGGGCAATGTGGGACAGCCCCGGGTGCCACTCAGTTGGAGTGGACTTAAACAATCCTGTCACTGTCTTCGGGTGGCCTTTAGCTGAACGTCTACAATCTTTGTGTGGTGTCTGCAGGACCACGAGACAGAGCAGTATTCAGCAGCAGAGTAGATAAGGGTGTGTGTTGTGGTGTTCTGGCTGTACTCCCCTGTCTTCTGACAGTTGAAGGATAAGAATATTAGGCCAGCGAATTACCCAGTTGACCTTGTAGTCTACAAGAAGTTTATGTTATCATGCAGTGAAATTCACATGCCGACATAGCAAGATTAACGGTACAGAAGCAGGCCATTCAGCCCATCGTGTCCATGCTGGCCAAAAATCCCATTTTCTAGCTCATGGTCCCTAGCCCAGTAGGTTACGCCACCTCAAGTGCATATTTAACCTGCAAAGTAATTTCGGAATGACCCGGTGTCGTTCCCTTGCTGAATGTAATCTTAAATACAAAATAACAAATTTACCAAATCTCCAGCCTGTTCAGTCGTTATTTGCAAAGCCAATGACGCGGAAACTAGCTTGGTCAGAAGTGTTACCATCTGTCTCTCTGGAAGATCGCAGTCGTTGAGCTCAGGATCGTTTAGATAGTTCGCAGCTGTTTGTGATTGCAGAGCCGGTGTCGGGAGGCAGTGAAATCTGCAGCTCATCACCCTAACAAGGGAGAGAGACTTTTGGTAGCAAAGGTGTTCCAGCCGCTTTGGAACGTTGGAAAGTCGTAACATTCTAACGTTGCAACACTGTAGCTCTCGCCCATTGGGTCAGTGCCGTGAGGCGGGAAGAAAAATTGTCCCGCGGGCGTTTTCCAATAACTAGGCGAAACAGCAGTGTGACCACGTCCAGGATTAACTTAGACTGTCTCAAGTATAACCGATCGAGGACTTCCTTCAACTTCAGAAAACCTTTTGGCAAATCACCTAGCTCCCGCCGAGTCGCCGGCTCTTTCGCCCGGATTGAGTTTGTAAGTGTCATTTCGGTGCTGTGCTGTGCTGCGATGGCATCAGGAAGAGTCTCAGCCTTTTTTTCCCCTAACCTAAACTTTCTGTGTAGGCCGAATGCCTCGGTCTGTTTTCATGGGGCGACCGCAGTTTGTGATAAACTACATCGATTAGCGTTTTTAATGCATTTTGTAACAATCTTATATCAGGGCAGGCGTGCGACGCTTCATTAATTATTTCAGTGGGATGTAAAGTAACTAACTGAATAAGAACACAGTTTGACGCTTTACTTAAAGGGACATTTTCCCTTGTCCTAAGTAGTTAAATAAGCTTTGTAGCTTCGTAGAACGACAGGAAGATGACATTGTATTGCTTGTGCAACCACAACTTGCATTTGCATGGTGCCTTTAATGCAGAGAACTGTCCCAAGTCGTTTCATTAAAAGGCTTGAGGAAAACAGGCTGGGAGAGATCAGGAGGGACAAACCAAAGCTTGCTGGAAGAAATGAATTAATTTATACTTGTATATTGTCTTTTGTGTCATTGGGCCATCACGAATGAATTACTTTTGAAATGTCGTCATGGTTGTTAAATAGGCAAATGTGGTAGCCGATTTGAGTACATGAACAATAAAATAATGTGTTTTGGTGATGCTGGTTGAGAATTAAATATTGTCCAGGACACCTGTAGAACTCCGCCACTTTTTCAGTAGTGCCATCCACCTGAAGCTGAGCTGACCAAATATCCGCACCATCAGTTGGGCAGCCATAAAGACAGGGCTAAAATGTGGCGAGTCGAAGAGACTTAGTAGTTGGCAGGAAAAAAGACAGAGGCGCAAGGGGAGAGCCAACTGTGCAACAGCCCTGACAAACAAATTTCTCTGCAGCACCTGTGGAAGAGCCTGTCACTCTAGAATTGGCCTTTATAGCCACTCCAGGCGCTGCTTCACAAACCACTGACCACCTCCAGGTGCGTATCCATTGTCTCTCGAGATAAGGAGGCCCAAAAGAAGAAAAAAGAAAGTAGCCCAACTCTATTCCTGCCTCAGTTCATCTGTAGCTGAAACCCTCGTCCATGGTTTTGTTACATCTAGACTTGACTATTTCAACACACTTCTTGCTGGCCTCCCACGTTCTATTCAATGTAAACTTGAGGTCGTCCAAAAATCTGCTGTCCACGTCTTAACACATGCCATGTCTCATGCACCCATTAACCCAGTATTCATTGACCTACATTGATTCTCAGTTAAAGAACCCCTTGTTTTTAAAATTCTGATCTTTATTTTCAACTCAATCCATGGCCATTCCCCTCCCTATCTCTGTAATCTCCTCCAGCCCCACAACCCTCTGAGATATCTGTGCTGCTCTAATTCTGGCCTCTTGAGCATCCCTGATTTTAATCACTGCACCATTGGTGGCTGTGCCTTCAGCTGCCAGGGTCCTAAGCTCTGGAATTCCCCCTCTAAATCTCTCCACCTCTCTACCTCTCATTCCTTCTTGAAGATGCTCTTTAAACATACCTCTTTGACCAAGCTTTAGGTCATCAGTCCTTATCTCCCTTTATGTGGCCCGGTGTCAAATTTTGCTTTATAATGCCTTGGGACATTTTATTACATTAAAGGCACTATATAAATACACGTTGATTTTGAATCGGCAAACAGGGGCTTTGCTTCAGCTATTCCTTGAAAAGCCAGCACCCCCTCAGTATTACACTGAAGTATCAGCCTAGATTTATTTGCTCATGTATTATCATAGGGCTTGAACCCTTGACCTTCTGATTCAAGTAATAGGGCTTCCTAAGGTAAGCTGACGCTTGATTTTTTTTCTTAAGAGGTGGAGTTGTAGAGAATGGCTGAAGGATCTGCCACCATTGGTGGGGAAAAAGGACAAGGATGCACAAAATTTGAAGTTTAGGAATGGAGCATTTGGGAGAGGATTTAAGGCTGGAGGAGATGCAGAGATAGAAGAGGAGAAAGATTATAATTGAATGCATGGTGCGACAGGGAGCCAGTGTGGGTCAGCGAGGACTGGAGTAATGGGTGAGTGGGACAGGATATGTGTGGAGAGTTTTACACATTTTAGATTTTAGGTGACAGAGGCATGGATGAGAGTTGCAATGTCAGAGGGGCTGAGGTAGGGACACGATTGACACCCTCCACTGCTTTAACAGTTACTAGTTTCCTGGCCCTAATAATCTACTTTTCACCTCTACACCTCTGTCCCTCCCCAGGAGGACCTGCGGATTCTCGACTTCCTTGAATGACCAGACCCCATCTAGCACCACCCTCTCTGCCTGTCTGAACTTGTTTTTAGATTGAACAACTTCTCCTCTGAATCCTCACACTTCCTCCAAATAAAAGGTGTCACTATGGGAACCCACATGGGTCGGAGCTATACCTGTCTTTCTGTGGGATACGTGGAACATTCCTTGTTCCTGTCCTACTTGGGTGGTCCCCCCCCCCCACCTCTTTTTCCGATACTCTGATGACTGTTGGTTCCGCTTCCTGCTCTCGCCCTGAACTGGAAAATTTCATCAGCTTTGCTTCCAATTTCCACCTTAGCCTCGCCTCCATCTCTGATTCTTACCTTGATTTCTCTGTCTCTATTTCTGGGGATAGGCTGTCGACCAATATCCACTATAAGCCCACTGATTCCCACAGCTACTTTGATTATGCGTCCTTCCCCCCACCGCCTCCTCGCCTCCCCCAATGGGAATGGAATAGAGCCCTTAAAGTAACTGATCTTTTGATTAGGCACTTTACAGTTCCCTGGTCTCAACATCAAGTGTAACATTTTTTAAGTTCTTTGAAGAAGTAATGTGCTGTAGGTGAAGGGGAACCTGTGGATCTACTGTACTTAGATTTCCAGCAGGCATTTGATAAGGTGCCACATCAAGGGTTATTGTGGAAAATAGAAGCTCATGGTGTATGGGGTAACATATTGGCATGGATAGAAGATTGGCTAGCTAACAGGAAACAGAGAGTAGGTATCAATGGGTCATTTTCTGGATGGAAAGATGTAATGAGTGGTGTGCCACAGGGATCAGTGCTGGGACCTCAACTTTTTACAATTTATATAAATGATTTCGATGAAGGGACCAAAGATATGGTTGCTAAATTTGCTAATGACACAAAGATAGGTAGGAAAGTAACTTGTGAAGATGACATAAGGAGGCTACAAAGGGATATAGATAGGTTAAGTGAGTGGGCAAAGATTTGGCAAATGGAGTATAATGTGGGAAAGTGTAAAATTGTACATTTTGGCAGGAAGAATAAAAAAGAAGCATATTATCTAAATGGTGAGAGATTGCAGAGCTCTGAGATGCAGAGGGATCTGGGTATCCTAGTGGATGGATTGCAAAAGGTTAGTATGCAGGTTCAGCAAGTAATTCAGAAAGCTAATAGAATGTTATAAGTTTATTGCGAGGGGAATTGAATTCAAAAGTAGGGAGGTTATGCTTCAGTTATACAGGGCATTGGGTGAGATCCACATCTGGAGTACTGTGTACAGTATTGGGCTCCTTATTTGAGGAAGGATGTAAATGCGTGGGAAGCAGTTCAGGGAAGGGTTACTAGACTAATACTTAAAATGGGTGCGTTGTCTTATGAGGAAAGGTTTGACAAGCCGGGCTTGCATCAGCTGGAGTTTAGAAGAGTAAGAGGTGACTTGATTGAAATATATAAGATTCTGAGGGGTCTTGACAGGGTGGATGTGGAAAGGATGTTTCCACTTGTGGGAGAATCTAGTGCTAGTGGTCGCCCATTCAGGAGAGAGATGAGAAATTTTTTTCTCTGAGGGTCGTGAGTCTTTGGAACTCTCTTCCTCGACAGACGGTGGAAGCAGAGTCATTGAATATTTTTAAGGCAGAGGTAGATAGATTCTTGATAAGCAAGGGAGTGAGAGGTTATTGGGGGTAGGCAGGACTGTGGAGTTGAGGTTACAATCAGGTCAGCCATGACCTTATTGAACGGCGGAGCAGCCCTGAGGGGTCAAGTAGCCTACTCCTGCTCCTAATTCGTATGTTTGTTCGTATGTTTGTAGATTGTCACTATGCCTCCCATTTTTTATTGACAGGCTGGTAATGATTCTGCTGTTGCCATTTACAGCTCCTCGAGACCCATCTTTTGTTGACAAAGAACAACAAAAGGTGATAAAACAGATTGTAAGAGCTACAAAATGGGAGAATGAAAAGTAACTTGTCAAGGATATCAGAATTATTACTTTTTGAATGTTGTATTAGGAAAGAGAGTGGTCAGGAGCAACATGGCCCCCAAAAAACCAACAACAGTGATATTATGAAATAAAGTAAAGAAATGGCAGGCAAGCTGAATAACTACTTTGCATCAAATGATGGGATAGTGAGCTACATATCCAAGTTGCTGATGACACAAAGATAGGCAGCAATGTAAACAGTGTAGATGGAAGCAAAGCATTACAAGGAGATATTGATGGATTAAGTGAATGGACGAAACTGTGGCAAATGGATTTCAATGTAGCCAAATGCAAGGCCATTCACTTTGGACCTAAAAAGGATCGAACAGGGTACTTCCTAAATGGTGAAAGGCTAGAAACAGTGGAGATCCAAAGAGACTTAGGGCTCCAAATACTTAGATCATTAAAATATCACGGACAGGTACAAAAAATCAAAAAGGCTAATGGAATGCTGGCTGTTATGTCTAGAGGACTAGAATACAAATGGATAGAAGTTATGCTACAGCTATACAAAGCCCTGGTTAGACCACACTTGGAGTACAATGAGCAGTTCTGGGCACCACACCTTAGGAAGGATATGTTGGCCTTTCAAGTGTGAATTAGGAAACATTTCTCACATGCAAAGGGTGGTAGAGGTTTGGAACACGCTTCTGCAAACAGCAATTGATGCAAGATCAATTGTTAATTTTAAATCTGAGAGTGATAGATTTATGGTAACCAAAGGTATTAAGGAATATGGGGCAAAGAAGGGATTGGAATTAGGTCACAGATCAGCCATGATCTCATTGAATGGTGGAACAGGCTTGAGGTAAAGGCCTGCTCAGGTCACAAAAAAAAACGACCCGAACCTGACAGAACCACATTGGACCGGAGTTCCTCCATTTTTTCCCGTGCCTGAACCCAACCCGACCACTGAAATGTTCCCTTAACCTGCCTTGCGACTCCCAATCTGCAGGAAGCTGCAGCATGAGCGTGATGATGTCTTAGAGACGCTCACTGTGCAGATTCAAAATTTCCCTCCTTGATGTCCCGGACTCCCAGCTCAGGCAGGTTTTTTACTTCTGACACTTACCAGCAGATCAAAATGCAATTCTTGCTGTGTGTGTCCGACCCGAGCCTGAAAGCCGCACCTGGAAGAGCAACCCGACCCAACCCATACCCGACACATGTCGTCGGGTCCCATCGGGTTCGGGTTGGGTCGGGTAGCTGACCTTTAGCTTGAGGGGCAAAATAGCCAACTAATGTTCCTTATGCTCCTTTAGTTATCCTATTAACAGCCCTTTTTGCTTTGTCGCATCATCCCTTTTGCCATTTAAATCTCTCCTGCATTCCACCCTATTATAGAGCTTCCCTTTTGTTCTTTCCTCTCACCCACTTTCCCTTGCTCTGTAGTTGCTTAAATGCCTGTCAGATCTGTAGTACTTTCCAGTTCTGACAAAAGATTACAGATCTTAAACATTCATTCTTGTTTCTCGCTCCAGAGATGCTACCTGTCTGTGGAGTATTTCCAGTATTTTCCGTTTACATTTCATATTTCCAGTATCTACAGGATTTTGCCTTTTGAGGTAGGGAGGATTTGTTTACAAATCCCTCCATTGCTTCCCTGCTCACTATCTCTATAGCCTCTTCCAGCTTCCCAATCCTCGGAGATCTCCGTGCTCCACCAATTCTGGCCTCTTACGCAAGCCTGATTTTCATTGCTGCACCATTGGTGGCCATGTCTTCAAGTGCCTAGGCCCCAAGCTCTGAATCCCCTCCCAAACCTTTCCGCCTCTCTCTCTCCTCCTTTAAGACGCTCCTTAAAACTTAACACTTCTTTGGACAACCTGTCCTAATATTTCCTTATGTGACTTAGTTTCAAATTTTGTTTATTAATGCTCTAATGAAGCGCTCTGGCATTGTACCACATTGAAAGAACTATATAAATGAAAGTTGTTATTGTTGTTGAGTGGTGAGCAATGTTGCAGAGGTGGATGTAAGTGATTGTAAATGGTAATGCATTGGAGGCAGCGTTGAACATACCTAGGTTACAAAAGGTCTAGCTACCCCTGAGTGGGTGGGGTCTATGACAAATGAGTGGTGGCTGAAAATGGTGGCTTTGGACTGATGTTGAACTGGAGAATGCTCTGATAAATGCAAGATAATGTTGACTAAGCAATATGACTGCCTAGAGGCAGTCAAGGGGCTGAGAGAAGTGGAAGGATACAGCTGAATAGGATCAACATACATTTGAAAGCTGAACTCAAGACTGCTTAAAAGCATACTAGTTACAAATTGTGCTTGATTATATTGATCAACTATTGAACACAATTACAAATTTGAATTTTTTTTTTATTCATCAGAGTGAAAGATCTCAGTCTTGTGGAATGGAACATCTTACATTTCAGATGTTGTGTTTCAGCATCAAGCACTGTCAGGCCTTTACTTCGCTGCCTCTGTGCTATCAGACAGTTCGTCCATACTGCAGTCTTGGATGACTCATAGTTTTCTGAAACATAACATTGGGAAGATCTGAAGGACTTATTTCCAGCTCTGCCACTTACTCCATCTCCCTTCCCAGCCAAACTCCTGTTTATCAGACTTTGCATCCCTGTGAGCTGAGTTTCTGGCTCCTTATCCTCTTACATCACAAAGGCCACCTACCTCCACCTCAACAACAAAAACTTGCATTTATATAGAACCTTTAATGTCACTAAAGAAGAGGATTCTGCCAATATCACAATAATGGTCGGTCAGCCTAACGTTGGTGTTGGGGAAACTTTTAGAGACAATAATTTGGGACAAAATTAATTGGTATTTGGAGGAAGATGGGTTAGTAAGTGAAAGTCAGGATAGAATTGTGAAAGGAAAATTGTGTTTGACTAATTTGATTGAATTCTTTAATGAAGTAATGGAGAGAGCTGATGAAGGTAGTGTGGTTGACGTTGTGTATATGGACTTTCAAAAGACATTTGATAAAGCACCACATAATAGACTTGTTAGCAAATTTGAAACCCATGGGATTAAAGGGCACTGGCAGCATGACTACAAAACTGGTTAAGGGACAGAAAGCAGAGAGTAGTGGTGAACGGTTGTTTTTCAGACAGTGGAGTCCTTCAGGGGTCACTACTCGGATCACTGCTCTTTTTGATGTATATATTAGAACATAAGAACTAGGAGCAGGAGTAGGCAATTCAGCCCCTCGAGCCTGCCCCGCCATTCAATACAATCATGGCTGATCTCATCTCGGCCTCAACTCCACTTTCCTGCCCGTTCTCCACAACACTTCATCCCATTACTAATTAAAAATCTGTCTATCTCCTCCTTAAATTTACTCAATGTCCCGGCATTCACTGCACTGTAGGGTAGTGAATTCCGCAGACTCGCAACCCTTTTGAGAGAAGTAATTTCTCCTCATCTCTGTTTTAAATCTGCTACCCCTTATCCTAAAACTATGATCTCTCGTTCCAGATTGCCCCACAAGACGAAACATCCTCTCTACGTCTACTTTGTCAATCCCCTTAATCATCTTACATACCTCAATTAGATCTGCTCTCATTCTTCTAAACTCTAGCGAGTAAAGGCCTAAGCTGCTCAATCTCTCTTCATAAAACAAACCCCTCATCCCTGGAATCAATCTAGTGAACCTCCTCTGAACTGCCTCCATTGCAACTACATCCCTCCTCAAGTAAGGGGACAAAACTGTACGCAATACTCCAGGTGCGGTCTCACTAAGGTTTTGAATAGTTTCAGCAACACTTCCCTACTTTTATACTCTATTCCTTTAGCAATAAGTGCCAAAATTCCATTTGCCTTCCTTATTACCTGCTGTACCTGCACACTAGTTTTCTGCAATTCATGCACGAGGACACCCAGATCCCTCTGCACCGAAGCACTCTGAAGTTTCTGTCCATTTGGATAATTTGCCTTTCTATTCTTCCGACCAAAATGGATAACCTCACACTTATCCACGTTAAACTCCATCTGCCAAATTTTGGCCCATTCACCTAACCTTTTCATATCCATTGTAAATTTCTTATTTCTTTATTGCAACTTACTATCCCACCTATTTATTGTCATCTGCAAATTTGGCTATAGTACCTTCTATCCCTGCATCCAAGTCGTTAATATAAATTGTAAATAGTTGGGGCCCAAGGACCGAACCCTGTGGCACCCCACGAGTTACATCTTGCCAACCAGAAAAAGACCCATTTATCCCGACTCTCTGTTTTCTGTTGGTTAGTCAATCCTCTATCCAAGCAAATAAATTTCCCCTAACCCCATGTGATCTTACCTTGTGTATTAATCCTTTTGTACGGCACCTTATCAAATGTCTTCTGGAAGTCCGGATATACTACATCTACAGGATCCCCATTATCCACTTTGCTTGTCACAGCTTCGAAGAGCTCTAGCAAATTAGTCAAACACGATTTACCCTTCATAAAACCACGCTGACTCTGATGGATTGTGTTTTGACTTTCTAAATGTCCTGTTATTACTTCCTTAATAATGGATTCTAACAATTTCCTAATGACAGATGTTAAACTAACTAGTCTGTAGTTTCCTACTTTCTGCCTCTCTCCCTTTTTGAATTAGCTATTTTCCAATCTACTGGAACCTTTCCTGCATCCAGGGAATTTTGGAATATTATAACCAATGGATCCACTATCTCCGCTGCCACTTCCTTTAAGACCTAAGGATGTAGGCCATCAGGCCCTGGGGACTTGTCTGCCTTCAATCCCAATAGTTTACTCAGTACTTTTTTCCTAGTGATGATGATTTTTGTAAGTTCCTCTCTTTCTATAATCTCTGTATTGCCTGTTATTATTGGGATGGTACTAATGTCCTCCACCGTTAAAACTGAGGCAAAATACTGATTTAGTCTCTCCGCCATTTCTGTGTTCCTCTCTATTAACTCCCCAGTCTCATCCTCCAAGGGACCAACTCTTCCCTTTTATATACTTACAGAAGCTTTTATGTTTTGTGCTAGTTTTCTTTCATAATTTACCTTTGCTCTTTTTATTACTTTTTTAGTAACCCTTTGTTGATCTTTAAAAGTTTTGCAATCTTCCAGCCTGCCACTGGCCTTTGCAATATGGTATACCTTAGTTTTTGTCTTTATGTTATCCTTGACTTCCTTGCTTAGCCATGGATGTTTTTTCCCGTCTTAAAATCTTTCTTCCTCTCTGGAATATATTTTAGTTGGGAGGAATTGAATATCTCCTTGAACATCTGTCACTGCTCATCAACTGTCCTACCTTTTAGTCTTCCTGCCCAGTCCACTAGGGCCAAATCTGTCCTCATGCCTATGTAATTACCTTTGTTTAACTCCAGAATGCTAGTGTGGGACTCCAGTTTGTCGCCCTCAAACTGAATTTGAAATTCTAGCATGCTATGATCACTCTTATCTAGAGGATCCTTAACTATGAGATCATTAATTAATCCCACCTCATTACACAATGCCAAAGCTAGAATAGCCTGCTCCTTGGTTGGTTCCACAACATATTGCTCCAAAAAACAATCTCTAATACATTCAATGAACTCTCCTTCGAGGCTACCTTTGCCAATTTGATTGATCCAGTCTATATGCATATTAAAATCACCCATGATTATTGCTGTACCTTTCTTACAAGCCCCCAGTATCTCCTGGTTTATACTGTGTCCCACTGCGGGACTACTGTTTGGGGACCTATAGATTACTCCCACCAGGGACTTTCCCTTGCTATTTCTTATTTCTACCCAGACTGATTCTACATCTTGATCTCCAGTGCCTGTATCGTTTTTCACTACAGCACTGATCTCTTCCTTTACTAACAAATCTACACCTCCTCCTTTTCCTTCCTGCCTATCCTTCTGAAATATTGAGTACCCTTGGATATTCAATTCCCAAACTTGGTTTCCCTGCAACTACGTCTCAGTAATTGCCACTAAATCATACCCATTCGTCTCTATTTGCATTTGTTAACTCATTTATTTTACTCCGAATGCTTCGTGCATTCAGATACAAAGCCTTTAAGTTTGTTCTAATATCAAATTTCCCTACTCTTTTACGATTCCTTGGTGCAATATGACGTTCACGCGTTCTGTCCCTTTTATTTTCTGGTAACAATCAGCCTCATCACTAACCTGCACTCCTACCTTCTCCGTTAACTTTGACTTCCTAATTTTCCATGAAAATGAACCCTCCCCCCCCACCCCCCCACTATTTAGTTTAAAGCCCTATCTACAGCCCTAGTTATGCAATTCGCCAGGACTCTGGTCCCAGCATGATTCAGGTGGAGTGCGTCCCATCGGAACAGCTCCCTCCTTCCCCAGTACTGGCACCAATGTCCCATGAATTCGAACCCATTCCTCCCACACCAATCATTAAGCCACGCATTTACCTCTTTAATCTTATTGACCCTGTGCCAATTAGCTCGTGGCTCAGGTAGTAATCCAGAGATTATTACATTTTTAGTTCTGCTTGTTAGTTTAGCCCCTAGCTGTTCATATTCCCTCAGCAGAACCTCTATCCTCGTTCTATCTATATTGTTGGTACCTACGTGGACCATGACAACTGGATCTTTCCCCTCCCACTCCAAGTTCCTCTGCAGCCCAGATGAGATATCCTGAACCCTGGCACCAGGTAGGCAACACAGCCTTCGGGACTCTCGATCCTGGCCACAGAGAACAGCGTCTATGCCCCTAACTGTACTATCCCCAATTACAACTACATTTCTTTTTTCTCCACCGACTTGAATGGCTCCCTATACCATGGTGCTATGGTCAGTTTGCTATTGTATATTAATGACCTGAACCTGGGGAAACAGGGCATAATTTCAAAGTTTGCAGTTGACATGGAACTTGGAAATATAGTAAAAAGTGATGAGAATAGTAACAGACTCTGGGAGGACATAAACAAGCGGTGAAATGGGCAGTAAGAGAGCAGATGAGATTTACTGCAGAGAAATGTGAAGTGATTGATTTTGGTACGATGAATGAAGAGTGGCAATGGTTATGCTAAAGTTTAATGGAACTTCTAACCACTGATTTAGGTTCTGGGGTTTGCTTGAGGGCGGAGAAGATTGAGGAGGTTTGATAGTGGTGTTGAAAATCATGAAAGACTTTAATAGAGTAAATAAGGAGAAACTATTTTTAGTGGCAGATGGTTCAGTCACCAAAAGACACAGATTTAAGGTGATTGGAAAAGAACCAGAGGTGACATGAAAAAACTTTTTTATGCAGCAAGTTGTTAAGATCTGGAATATACTGCCTGGAAGGGTGGTGAAAGCAGATTCAATCATAACTTTCAAAGGGGAATTGATTAAATACTTGAAGGGAAAAGAAATCACAGGGTTATGGGGATGATCAGGCGGGTGGGACAAAATGAAAAAATTGAGGGACCAGAAGGTCAATCTCATGGACAAGATGAGTTTGGAGAGGGTACAAGTAAAACCTTCTCTTTGACTATGCTTGTGTTCACTTGTCTTAATATCTCCTTATGTGGCTTGGTTTCAGATTTTGTTAACACTCCTGTGAAATGCCTTGGAACGTTTTACTGTGTAAGTTGTATTGTAGTAGTAGATTGCTAATTTTGCTGAATTATGGTTGTTTTGTGTTGCTTTGGGCTGATTAGGAGCTGGATTGATACTGTCCACATTCATTTCACATGAAATGTTTACAGCCCGAGGATAGAGGAGACTTTCATCCTATTAAGGTGTCAGCCTTGGCTCAGTGGTATCACTTTAACCTCTGAGCCAGACAACACTGAAATAGATGGTCTGGTCATTTATTTCATGCTGCTTGGGATCTTGCTGTGTGCAAATTTGCTGCCACATTTCCTACATTACAACAATGGCTACATTTCAAATGTACATTGTTACGGCCGGGTGAGGAGGGAGTCACAGCCACCGCTCTAGCCATTCCTCTTATTTGATCGCAACAGGATTTATTCCTTTTTAAACAGTGGTTGTGCTTACTACCTCCATGAGTGTTTTACCTTTTACCTTTAATATGATCATGAAAGAACCAATCGGACAGGTTTTCTTGAGTTTAAACAAGAAAGGGATAAGTTTATTATATTCAAAGCTAAACCTGATTTAAAACTAATAAAAAAATACGCGACACATTCACGCACACATTCACACGAAGATCAGACCCACACAAATAGATTACAAAGTGGAAAGTAGGTTTTTTTATTTGGATTAACATCCAGAATAAATAAAAGTTAAATCTGAGGTTGGATGATTCGGTGGTCTTCCAGCTGGAGTTGTATTCTTGAAGTCTTTGCCTGGTCAAAGTTCACTTTGTGGCTGGCCCGCTTGGCTCAGGGTTTTCTTGGAGGCAGTCTTGTAGGTGGCTTCTTTCCCCTGGTCTCTGTAGGCCTGCAGGCTGCACAGTCACGACGGTTTTCAAACTTGATGTTTTCTGGAGAGAGAAAGGGAGGCACACAGCCTTTTTTGCTGCTGCAGTCTCAGTTACTGTTTGTCTCTCATATGTAACAGAACTCCTAGTTTTACACAACCTGGTGAGATGGTCACATGGTTCTCTCAATCCCCTTTGTTTTTAATGAGGTCCAAAGTTTAGAACCCAAAACCTCTCTTTGGTGGAATTGTCAGTGTTTATCTACTGGAGGGAGGTCTCCACTTACGAATGCCTCAAGATGGCTTTGAATGTCCTGCTAACGAGGGTGATCTGGATAATCTCAGTTAGCCGAAGCATTGTCCTGGCTGGGCTTTTTTTTATTTGTTCATTTGTGGGATGTGGGCGTCACTGGCTAGGGCAACATTAATTGCCCATCCCTAATAGCCCTTGAGAAGGTCATGGTGAACTGCCTTCTTGAACCGCTATGGTCCTTGTGGTGTAGGTACACCAACAGTGTTGTTAGGAAGAGAGTTCCAGGATTTTGACCCATGTATAAATGCAAATCTCTCTTTGTCATATATATACACTTTGTGTATATGATCAGAGGAGGACAGGATTGAGTTGGACTTTCTTTCTTCATTGAATAGCCTGTCCTGTCTCCCCATGGCCAAATTACTGCAAAGCTATGGACTGTGTCCCACTATGAGTCAGCACCTTCACGTGAGGAGGGAAGAAAACTGGAATGCACATACAAAATAATTTGTTTTGCCTAACTTGATGTACAATGAAACAATTAGCTGACATGTTTGTTAATTTAGGGCTGTCTCCTTTTGCCTGTTATTTATATTGCAGCCTATTCTCGAGGGACATTTGTTGCAAAAAACCTCTAATGTCTGACCGGCATGTTGGAACATGCATCTCACCCAGCTGAGCTATGATAAAAGATGGCGGAATTGCTGTTCGGGGAAGCAGGCACTGTCGGCACTGCAGATGTGTACTTGGCAGACAACAGATTGAATTTAGATGTGTTTCCAAACAGCACCAGCCATTTTTCTGTGCTTTACAATACACGCAGAGAGGAGGTGCAACAAATTGAGTTTCTACGACTGAACTGCAATGAGGAGCAAATTGGTCCATCACTCGCCATCATTCCTGAACTAAGACAGCTGAAATCACTTGTACTTAAAGGTAATGAAAGTACATTTAGTTATGTAGCCATACAAATGCATTGCAGTCACTTCTGACTCCATTTTTGTTTTATTTAAATATACTTAACTATTTTAAACTTTTTCCTGTGATATTTAATAATTTTCTTTGAGTAAATGAGTTTTTGCTATAGAGTAATACTTCGTGTCTTTAATTTCTAATTTCCTGTAATTCCTGGTACCTCAAAGCTTTTCTATAACTATAAATACCACATGAACTGAAGCAATCAGTAACTTGGATTGCACCAGGTTTTCCGTTATTTTAAATTGCTTTTTTTGTATCTGGAAAGTATCATTGCTCAGGCTGATCCTGCAATTCGATGAGAAATGATTATTTCAGAACTTATTAGAAAATGTTGAATCGGGAAATATTCTTTAGATTATCTACAGTTGCTGTCGTGTACATGTATGTGACAGTGTAACCTCTTGATTTCTTTTCATATACGAAAGAATATCTCAGATTGATAGCTTGCAGTTCTAAAGAATGAGAGGGAGCTTTAGGAAGTATTGTGTACACAGAGAGGCAAATATCTTAGAAAACTGCTACTAACTTTTTAGTTTCATAGTTACAGTCATCTGAGCAGCTGTCATTGTTCTAACTCTGAATCCTATCCAAAAACACCTAGGTTTATTCCTGGACACTGAGACACTACACTGTGCATGCTCTAATGGCGTTTGTTAAATGTAATTCACTAGGTGGCCATCTCAAAGATGAATATGGTGTGTGTCAGCGTGGTCTGCTGGTTACTTTGCCTGTGGAGTTCAGACATCTACGGTACTTGAGCCATTTGGATTTGAGCTTCAACAGCTTTACTTCTTTACCTGAATGTGTGACTGAGTTGAAGGAGCTAACCGTGCTTCTGCTGTGCCATAACCAGCTGGTCGCACTGCCCAACAGCATTGGCAAGCTGGTAAAACTGACCTTTCTTTCACTGATGAAAAACCAATTGAGAGAGTTACCCAGAAGCATTGGTGAACTTGCAGCACTTCAGACAGCAGATGTTTCGGAAAATGAACTGGAACAGCTTCCCGACGAGATAGGAAACCTTCCCAATTGTACACGATTAGAGCTTTCAGGCAATAGACTAAAAATGGTACCATCCTCCCTTGGTGAGTTTCATTGGAAAACAATTCAAATTACTGGAATATAGATATGCCTTGAGTTTAGGAATTGCTCATTAACGTAAGATTATTCATAAGGTTATTGTGTTAAGATTAGTGAAAGTATTAAGAGATAGTAACATGTAAAATGTTTGCATTTAATTTTAATTGCATCACAGTGTAATATCCAAGCGCTTTTAGTTTTTTAAATTATATGTCCATGTCACAGCATGTTTGGTGCCCATAATGTGCTTCAAAGGAAAGATCGAGATGGAAAATTAGCAATCTGATCAGTCTGCTTACATTCAAAATTATAATCTAGAGTGTTGACACCTAAATTAGTGGTTAGAAGCTCTAATAATGTTTATCAGTCTATATTTACAATTTATAAAGTGGCTCATACTGTTGATAAATCTTCAATAGTCTTGCATTTTCCAGAATTTTGTATGTTTTAATTTTTAATGTGTTGGTAATATGATATAACTTTAGATGCTGGTATTGTAAGAGATCTGGCAATAATGCATTTTAAACAGCAGCTATAAATGACACATAGCTTTATGTCCCTGCACACAGCAAACCTGACGTCTCTTAGGGAATTGCATCTACACAGCAATCAACTTGTAACCGTCCCAGCATCCCTTGCTTGCCTTCCCAACTTGTCTAGACTTGACCTGCAGAATAACAGCCTGCGCTCTGTCCCTCCAGAGATCCAGAATTTCCCCTTTGTGCATTTGAAGGGCAATCCGATAGGGGAGCCAGAGAGTCCTAAAGAACAAGGTATCAAATCATTCGTTTGTGTTTCGCTTCACTGCCTGCAACTTTGCATTTTTATGAAAATTTGTTGTATTTTTATGTATTTTCTAAAGAAAAATTAATGTCTTTTTTGGCTCACAATATTGTATGCTGTGAAATGTGCTGCGTATTTTTCCAATACGACTTTGAATTGCTCCATGTTAAAAATTTACAAGAAATGCTGTTTTCATATGTTGTTAATAGGTCATCTGATACCTCACCCCAATAGCCCATCATCATGCTTTGAACTGAAACAGGAAGGTGCCACTTGCACATCTCCAGCAGCCGAGTCACTGGGTGCTGCAGGAGAGGAAAACTTTGAATTACTGGTTTTATTTGTCCCTTTCTCCCCAGCCTAGGAACATGGAGATCAATTATAACATTCCCAGCTGTGGGACTTGTTAGCTCAGCAAAGGCCAGGGATCAGACCTGGGTCTTTCCTGGACATTATGTTCACTAACCGCTGGGAATCCTTTAGCACCTACTTTTAAAAATACTAATTATTGCAAAGAACACTTTGGGAGGATTCACACACTCTCAGGCTTTTCCCTTCTCATATTTATTTCACCTGCTTCCCCCCCATGTTGTTCCCCTCCACACACCTGAGCTCCTGGTGATGCATGTATGGGAGATAACGACTCCAAGCTACAGCCAATGACACTTTTACCCATTCATTAGGAAAGGAATGGAAATAATCCCACGGAACATAAACAACTGATTTTCTTTCTTCTCATCCATGACCTCATGCTCTATTAAAGGCAAGTGTCTGGTTCTGCTTGACCCATGCCCACATACAGTGACTGAGATTGACACAGAGTGAAGTGCAGGAGATTGACCCCACAGCCCTCCAATCTAGCAAACCCTCTGGTGGTCCAATATGTGGCATCACTCAGCATTGTGATTCATTTTTAATATATTTTTATTCTTTGCCACTGACTCATATTGAAGTACAGTTCCACCCTCAGTGCCTCCCCCAAGTAGTTAGCCTAGTTGGTGAATCTCAACAGGCTATTGGACAAGCCAGATTCTGTCCTTGCCTGATGGCTGTACCTGCACTTCCTAACAGAGTCACTGGAGATTTTTGTATTCGCTGTAACATCAGTTTACTTAGCACAGGTGAAGGATTGCCCTTAGGACCAATGTGGTCAGTATGGCTCAATTCTACACTGGGCAATGCCTTGTATGTTCATTCAGTTCCTTCCTTGTATAGTTGTCTATTTGATAGTTACACTCTGAAAATGTTTCTGGTTTCTCATATTTTGCAGAGGATGGGTGACAGATCTGCTTGTGTCCTGACAAATATTGCACTTGAAGTAGCATTGCTTTTTAATTAGTGTTGCAATGTCCTTTTTACAGCGGTTTTCTTGGTGTTATACAAAAATAAATTATGCTTAAGGAGTTTGATGTGAAGATTATTGGAAAGAATCATTGCATGGTTATTTAGGAGTTCAGTCAACAATTGCAAGTAAAGTGCTTTTTTAATGGTTGTAGGTTTTATAATTTGCAGGTTTTTTTTTGAAGGTGTTGCTTATTTTCCGGGACTGGGAATAGTGGTGTCAGCTCTGAATTTCCTGCGATTGTTGCCTTTACAGTACTGAATTGAACATACCATTAGAGGGCGACATATACCACTCGCATTGTAAGCAGCAGCATTTCACATTATGTACTGTAGAGGCTTGCTCAGTGAATGAAAAACCGAGGATACTTTGCAATATGCACAGGGGCAAAAATCCTTACTTATTGTGACATTTTTTGTATGGGTCCGAGACAGTCAGATAAGATTAATGCAGCAATGAGTAAAGGAAAAGTTCTACATCCTGGAAAATCTCTAAATGAGATTTCCATTCTAATTCACCATTGGAAGAACACGGTATTTTGTGCTACCATTCTTCATTCATCTTTTAGTGCTATTATGCAGAATGGAAATGGTAGAGGATTTTAGTGAAAAGCTGATGGGAAGTACTGGGTGGATGTTGGGGTTACTGGTAGACTCCCAGTCTTGGGGTTTATGTGATTGACAGATTGGGTAAACTTTGTTTTACGACATCATCTGAACACCTTAGTGGACTACTTCCATCCACTGTTGCTGCACACAAGCCAGAATGAAAGTATATACTACAAGGGGACCCCACATTAAGTGAAGGGAAGAGAAACTGTTTTAATATTAGTCTTCACTGATATGATGCCCTGCAGATGTCACTCATGGGTTATGGGACCATTTACTCCAATGAAATGTGAAATTATATTCCCAATGCAATATCCTATATTTGCTGGCAGTTTTCAAAGAGGGCTTGAAATCGCTCGACAAGAATTTGTGCAAGAGTTGATTGTATTCTGCAACACTTGACATTCCACTCATTTTCTCATTTCATATAGACTGTGCCAAACCTAAAGAAATCCCAGTCCGATACCTTACATCCGATGTAGACAGGTACACTCAGCTGTTTGATTAAATCTGACATATTCTGTTGTGTGTTATCTGGGATTAAATGTATATGTTTTGAAATGTTTCAGCTTCACTGTTACTGCTGAAGGCTGCAACATTGTGTTGCCTTGCGGGATTGAAATCCACTTCCCACCTGAAGCAGTTTCCTTGGCAGTGATCACCTGCAGCGTCACCTCCCCTGACCCACAGCAGGTGAAACTAAGGCATCATGACTTCTTACTGAGCCAGGTCCTGGAACTTCTACCTCATGGTATACGGTTTGAAAAGGTACAAAACTTTAATCTAAATTACTAGATTTTGTGTGGTGTTGCTTGTCGTAAGTTGGTTGATTCACTTTTACAAGGATAGAAGCATGAAACCATAGATTTGTACATTATTCTGATCTTAAGATGGAGTCATCCCATTGAGGCTACCATGTCTAATTGGTGTCGAGTAAACATAGCTTCAGATGACTTAGAATTTAACTATTGTAGTGAGTGAGATTTGCAGATTGAAAGATGCTTGTCAATTTCAGGCTCCAGGTTTGAAGCTTACACTTTATTTTACTTCAGGTTGTTTTTCATCTGTTAGAAGGTGTGACACCTTGAAGTTTGGTGGACACATGTTAGTGCAAGAGTATTGTGCTTATACTAGCGTATCTCCTGTGGCAATGCTCACAGTGAAAATATGCTATTTTTTAATAACTGGATCTCTGCTTTTCTAGCTCCATTTTTCTATCTTTGATTTCTGTCCTTTCTCTCTTTGATTTTTCACAGTTTAATTCTCCTTAGGAAGCTCATTCCTAAAGTACTGTGGCATATCCTTAATAGGACATCAGTATTAGTTAAAAGTTTTTTTCTGATTATGAGGTGGTAATGAAGGAGTGATTCTGGAGATACTTAGTGATGCCAAAGTATTCACAAGCTATCTAAAGATGAGGAAAGCTATCATAATCATAAGATCATAAGAAGTAGGAGCAGGAGTAGGCCGTCCGGCCCCTCGAGCCTGCTCCGCCATTCAATAAGATCATGGCTGATCTTTTCGTGGACTCAGATCCACTTACCCGCTCTCTCACTGTATCCCTTAATTCCTTTATTCTTCAAAAAGATATCTACCTTAGCTTTAAAAACGTTTACTGAAGAAGCGTCAACTACTTCACTGGGCAAGGAATTCCATAGATTAACAACCCTCTGGGTGAAGAAGTTCCTTCTTAATTCAGTCCTAAATATGCTCCCTCTAATCTTGAGGCTATGCCCTCTTGTACTAGCTTCACCTGCCAGTGGAAACATACTCTCCACTTGTATCTTATCTATTCCCTTCATGATTTTATATGTTTCTATAAGATCCCCCCTCACTCTTCTGAATTCCAATGAATATAATCCCAATCTACTCAGTCTCTCCTCATAAGCCAACCCCCTCAACTCTGGAATCAACCTAGTGAACCTCCTCTGCACCCTCTCCAGTGCCAGTACATCCTTTCTCAAGTAAGGAGACCAAAACTGCACACAGTACTCCAGGTGCGGCCTCACCAGTACCTTATACAGCTGCAACATAACGTCTCTGCTTTTAAACTCAATCCCTTTAGCAATAAAGGACAAAATTCCATTTGCCTTCCTAATTACTTGCTGTACCTGCAGACCAACCTTCTGCGATTCATGCACAAGGACACCCAGGTCCCTCTGCATAGCAGCATGCTGCAACTTTTTACCATTCAAGTAATAATCCTTTTTACTGTTACTCCTACCGAAATGAATGACTTCACATTTATTAACATTGTATTCCATCTGCCAGTCCTTTGCCCACTCACTCAATGTATCTATGTTCCTCTGCAAAGTTTCACAGTCATCTGCACACTTTGCTCTGCCACTCATCTTAGTGTCATCTGCAAACTTTGACACCCTACAAGTGGTCCCCAACTCCAAATCATCTATATAAATTGTAAATAATTGCGGACCCAATATCCTACCCAGGCTCATCCTTCCTGAAAGATTCTAAAGTCCTCTCTTTGCAGCATCCAGTTGTTTTTTTTTAATGAATCCAGGGTTTTCACCTCTATCTAGAAGTACTGTCCACATATTGATTATTCTGTGTGTAGAACAAATTCCTGATAGCAGTTCTAACTTTGCCTTTCACCTAGTTTGATCCTGGGTATTTTTCCAGATTTATGTTTTCCATGATGTTATGTACATCCGTAAGATTGCAGGTCAGATCGTGTTTTTGAGCAGAAAAAGGCCAAGCTTCTGCAATCTTTCCACATAACTTTGACTTTTAACACCAGTATTTCTTTGCTTCAAGATCCTAATCCGAGCTTCAAATCCCTTTGTGTCCTTACTCTCCGCTCTATACATAGTTTCTCCAACTCTTTGCCACAACCCACACCCTCTGCTCTTTTTACTCTGCGTAATTGCTTGTTTTCTGCACCAACCCTGCCCCTACGTGTGCTTCACCATCACAGAGGATATTCCTTTAATCTCTGGAGTTCTGACTGAAGACCACTTTGTCTTTCTACCTCTCTCAATCAGCATTCCAAGGCTTGCTTCAGTCCTGTTTCTTGTAGCGTGCCTTCAGTCCCCTAAATTTGACTTCCTGCACAGTGCCTACTGTCTCTTCTTCCTAAGAGCTTTGAGATATTCTTTTAGGTGGAAAGTACAATAGAAATGCTGCTTATATTGCAGGGCAATTGGTGTGTGGGAAGTAAAATGATGAAAAGAAAATTATAATTCCAAATAATGGAAAATCCTGACCAAAAAATTTTGATTTGGAATTTAGTGATGTTGAATTTACAATTTACAAATTGTGGGTTGAACCTACCTTTTTCTGATCTGATAACAGTTAGTATGAGTGGACATCTGATCTGTCACAAGCCTGTATTGTGCAAATATTCAGGTTGTTGTGGTAAACTGTTGATCCAAGTGTGTGCAAATAGTACATAACTTTAAAAAGCAACTTATTGATCAAGACTATTGCCTAATTTAACATAATTTCCCCTATTGCATGGGCAGGAAGTGCTTATCTGGATGCCATATGTTCCTCCGCAGTCTGACCACAGAAGAGAGGTTGTAATGCGGACATTCAGTGAGAGTTGGAGTGATTTGGATACGAAGGTGTTCAAGGTATTTTCCTCACCTTGAGGTTAATCGGTCATGTTCATATTTTCAAAAACATATTTAAAGTGGGAAGTTTGTTTTTCCAAATTGTCCTTTAAATACTAAATGTTACAGAAGGAAATATCTAAATGCTTATTCATGTCTCTCATTTGCATTTGATTACTATAATTTCTACTTTCAAAATAATAGTTAGAGACAGCCTGGGAACAGACTAGATGTTATTATCAACCATGTCAATTTATTCACCTTGTCCAGAACAGTAGAACCAGAGGACGCCATCTGCGCTCAAAGTGGCATGTAAATTCAAAACTAATCTATGGAAACAATATTTCAGTGAGCGAGTGGTTGATCTATGGAACAGACTCTCTAGGGAGACAGTGGAAGCAGTTAGTATTGGATCGGTGTGAGTAAACAAAATAGATATATCACAATGAGAACAAGCTTTCTGCGACTACTCTGATTCCTCTTCAGATAAGAAGACAACCCTGAAATCTATTTCACGATTGGTCGAATTGTTTGGGGCAGGTGGGGGAAAGGGATGACTGTTAGTGTATTGCAAGGGAGCAGGGCTCTGTAAAAACTATGCACATATTGCTTTTCTCTTTCTTCCCATTGGGTGCATGGCTGAGGGAGACCGGGCGAGGGTGGTGTAAATATAACTGGGAAAAGGTTTTGTGGTGACTCTGTTCTGATTTTGTCAGATGTTGGTGCCAGCGATGGCTGCTGCTGAGCTCTGTTTCAGAGTTACATGATGATATTAATGCACTTATAAATGAAATGTTATAGCGACAGGTTTGTTGGGAAATAATCTACAACTGATAAACTCAAACTTTATATATATTATAAAGCAGGAGCTCTGTACGCTGATTGAGAAATAAATAGGGTAAAAATACAATGGAATTTAATTGGTACATTTTAGAATGGGTCCTTTCGCATGCCTAAAAATACAAGGATCAGACTTATACTTGTTACTATTTTATTTAGAGATACAGCACTGAAACAGGCCCTTCAGCCCACCGAGTCTGTGCCGACCAACAGCCACCCATTTATACTAACCCTGCAGTAATCCCATATTCCCTACCACTTACCTACACTAGGGGCAATTTACAATGGCCAATTTACCTATCAACCTGCAAGTCTTCGGCTGTGGGAGGAAACCGGAGCACCCGGCGAAAACCCACGCAGTCACAGGGAGAACTTGCAAACTCCGCACAGGCAGTACCCAGAATCGAGCCCAGGTCCCTGGAGCTGTGAGGCTGCGGTGCTAACCACTGTGCTGCATAACATCCTTATCTCCCATACTGCTCTAGGTCCAGTAGATTGATAATATATTTATAACCTTGTGTAAATAACCAATGTAAACAATATTTAAAGAAAGCATGGCCATACTGTGATGCAGTTGTTGAATACAATATTAATTTTACTAATGATGGGAAACATATGTTTCAGTCAAAATTATCAGTGAGTTGTGCAGGTTTCCTTCACAAATAATCATTGTTTTCATCAACTTTCTAAGCACTATTTTATCTGAAAAACTTTTGTGTGGTATATAGTTTTAAAATTTTTCATAATGATTGCAGTTTTGGGTCAGTATGGTGTTAGCTATATTTGTGCTTTGCTGTACAGTCTTTCAGCCAGATTTGGGGACTGAGTCATTCTCTGAGTCACATTCGGAGACAACACATTGTTGGAATGTATCCTTCCTTTTGTTTGAATATGGTCTTGGTTTGGGAGGTTTGCTACAGTCAGTTTCTTCTGGTATTTGTTGTACAGTCCATTTTGGGCCATGTGGTATGCCTTTCTCTGGTGGTCAGATATGTGATGCTAGTGAGCTTTTTATTTTTGTTTGCATTGTGTTGTTGATGCTGCAGAGTTTTTCAAGGGTAGTCATGGTAATGGAGTTCCCATGGTTACAGGACTTTGCTGGTGCCAAGGGCCAACATGTGATGGACCTTTGCCTTCTGTGTGTAGAATAAATTTATTCTCCACTTTAAGCATAACATCCCTATCTCCCATACTGCTCTAGGTCCAGTAGATTGATAATATATTTATAATTTTGTGTAAATAACCAATGTAAACAATAGTTAAAGAGAGGGGATACCTCATGGCCATACTTTTCATTCCAATTAATTATGCCTAGCATACTTTCTTTTCCCATTTCTGTTCAAATTAGGTTGAATAAATTGGCACATATATGTAATGTGTTGGACAGGAGAGACTCACACATCTAACATTTTTAATTTTGAGGTTGCATTTTTGTTGAAGACCTCGAACAGGCAAATGGAATTCTAAGGTAGAAATGGTTTGTGGATTTACGTGGTGTCTGGGCATATGGTTACTGTGTGGTTAAATTAACATGCTACCTGCTGCTTTTTACAGTGACTTCTTTTGCAAACCAATCTTTCCCTTTATAGTCACGACATATGGCCTGCTGCAGTGTGCTCCACTTCTCCTGGTTCCTTATCATTTCTCGACTGAAGGAGAATAAATGTACTGTCCCCCTGGAGGGAACCCGACTGTTCTCTTCTGTGGATCCCAACATAAAGGTGACCTTTCCACCCGGGGCAGTGAATGAGTCTCGCAGTGTGAAAATGCAGGTTTGTGTTTCATGTTTAATTTTAAACCCTGGGAATAAAACATCCTAACATCATCTCCATCCATTAAACAGAATGCTTTGTTTCGTAATTGTTGGATGTATATCCAGTTTTTGCTCAACCAGACACTTCTAAAATTGCCTTAAATTTAAATACAGGTGTTACCAGTTGCTGTAGAGGAATTACACGAGCTGATAGATGATCGGGACTCTGTAGCAAGTCCTTTGCTCTGTTTGTCACAGAATACAACTGACAACTTCCTGAAACCAGTCAAGATTCAACTTCCATTACCTGGTGGGGTCACAGGTCAGTGTTTTAATACCACTGTAGAAATGGATGTTAACATAGCAGTGTGCTGGTGAGATTAGGTGGTGTTCTGGATAAGAATAGCCTTGTTTCATCTCTGCTGTCTGAATTCAACTTGAAATGAACAATTTAAAAGGTGGTGCAGAGACCTGGGGCTGTATGTAGACAAGCCTTTGAAGGAAGCAGGACAAGTTGCGAAAACAACTTTTTTTCTTATTCTTTCATGCATGTGGGCATCAGTCCTCTGATGTTAGGTGTCAGTCTTGTGGCGTTTCTCTGCACTATCTCCAGAGGTTGAATATCTGTGTCTCGGTGACTGGAGCTGAGCACAGTCTTCAAGGTATAGTTTGACCAGAGCAGTGGTTCTCAAACTTTTTTGGTTGAAGGACCCCTTTTCAAATGGATTAGTAATCATGGATGCCCTCCCCCCCCAATTTAAGCATAATATATACTCATAAGTCATGCCCAATAAAGATATATCATATTCCTACTTTTAAGATATGAACTTTATTCAATATAGAATCTTTGCCCAGTTTTTAAAGGAAAAGTCAATTTCAATGTGCTGCAAAATGGCTGCTGAAGGTCAGCTGACTTGACAGTATATTCAAACTGTCTCGCTGTCTCAAAAGGACAAAAGAATAAATTCCAGATTAAGAGGTGTCAATTACACCCATCCTGCAACCATCAAGAGACATTCCTGAATTAAATGGATTCTTCCAAAACAAAAAAAGTGTGAAGTAGCGGCATCAATACAGGATTATACCCATCCAGACATCAGTGGATGGACATGGATTCCACATCCTGTTCCATTGTGTGATCACATCAGGGGAGAGGGCCATGTGATAGCTAACAAAGACTTATTTGATAGATTTTGACCTTAAAAGGCAACTTTCCAGAGCGAGAGGGAGATCACAACAACCTCACAGATGGAGTCCAGCCCAAGGAGTGTGGAAAGACCCAGCCTAAACAAGAAGAAGCCCTGCTGCTGATTCTACACTTCAACCTGGTGCAGCAGAGAACTGAAAGTGACTGCCACCTCCAATCTGAAATCTTAACCACCAGAAATCTACAACACCTCAACAAATTCAAGACTAGAAACAACCCAGGTCTGCATCTTTAAAATAGACTGTTCTACTTAAAAGATTCAACAGGTTTACCGTAAACCACAAACACCTACCACACCTTGAACTCTTACCGTTTACCTTCTTTGTGCCTTCTCTTTCAAGTGCATGTGAAAGTGAATGTGTGTGTGAGTGGTGTTGCGAACATTTTGGGGAATGAATATTCTTCAATAAATAGTTAATCTTCTGTTTTAAACCAACAAGAAAACCTGTCACAGCTGTTTATTTGGCAAGTAAAACACTTGGGCTAACTCATCATTTTGAACAAAACACGATTGCAGTCAGTTGGTGAACAGTGGGAACCACCCACACCTCTTACCACTTGTCTGTAGCACATAATACAAAAGTGCTGCATGTAAAGAGTATTTTAATAATGCTTTTAAGAAAACAGTTATTTACGTGGAGTAGCAATCTGAGGTGATGAGACAGACCAGACATACTAGAGACAAAAGTTAAGTGTAACCCTACTAACATTCTGGTGCATGTCACCTGAACTGTTTTTAATGTGGTTAAAGATTGTGTATGCTATTATCAGGCAATCAGTTCGCAGGTCACATCTAATACAAGCAACTATTGTTCAAAGAAGGATTAACAGCAATCTCAACAACCTCAAAGCAGGTTACTATTTTAATCTTAAAAAAAAACTTCCCAAAACACGAGTTTCCTTTTGTCCAATTCTATTCCAGAATACTCGGTTGAACATGACATTCTCAGGAATATTTTACAGACCTGTGCAAACCTAGCCCAGTTTTTTAGTGTTGTTTAATCATTCAAGGAATTTTCATTATTGCAACATAGTTGAAGATTTAAGTAAGTCAAACTGACAACTTTTCCTCGATTACAAGAATCAAACCAACAAGAGATTAATATAAACAGAAAATGCTAGAAATATATTCAGCAGGCAAGACAGCATAATAATAGCACTTGCTCACTGTGAGTCCACAGCTGCAGCTGGCCTGAAACCTCCCCTCCCCTTCTGCCAAAAGTAAATGCAAGATTCACCGTTGAAAACCATGGCAGCTGCGGGGCCATCACCATGAAAAAGGATGAGTATTTGGAAGCTTTGGGGGTAGACATCTTGTCAGTTATTTGTGTGGGACCATCATTAATGATTAATGATTAACCATCATTAATTTTATACAAAGTGGGCAGCTTGTCTGTTTTTTTTTCTTCAAGAGGAAGTTGGATGGCCACCTGAGAGAAATAGGCTTGCAGGGCTACGGGGATCGAGCCAGGGAGTGGGACTGACAGCATAGCTCCGTGGAGAGCCGGCATGGGCTCGTTGGACAGAATAGCCTCCTTCTGTGCCGTAATTAAATGACACTCTCCCCTCTCTGTCTGTCTGTCACTCTCTCTCTCTCCCCCGCCTGTGTCTGTCTCTCTCTCCGCCCTCTCTCTGTCTCTCTCCACCCCTACCACTCTGTAGCTCTCCCCCATCTCTCTCTCCACTACCCCTGTGTCTCCAGTGTTCCCTGCTCAGTGTTCCTTGCTCTCTCTGTCCCCCCCCCTGTCTATCTATCCCTCTGATGCTGTTCCCCCCTCTCTGTCTCTGCACCTTGTCTCTATTTCTCCCCCTTTCTCTCTCTCTCACTGTCCCCGTTTCTCTCTCTCGCCTGCTAGAGAGTTTATTTCACAGACCCCTTAGAAAGTCTTTATGCTGTGGACCCCGGTTTGAGAATCAGTGATTTAGACTTCCTCCAACTTGAATTTTAATGTTAGGCCCGTAGCCTTGTATGCTATGGCATTTCAAGTGCACATCTAAATACTTCTTAAATGTTGTGAGGGTTCCTGTCTCTACCACCCCTTCAGGCAATGTGTTCCAGATTCCAACCATCCTCTGGGTGAAAATAGTTTTCCTCAAATCCCCTCTAAACTTCCTGCCCCTTACCTTAAATCTATGCCCCCTGGTTGTTGATCCTTCCGCTAAGGGAAAAAGTTTCTTCCTATCAATGGCCCTCATAATTTTGTATACCTCAATCAGGTCCCCCTTCAGCCTTCTCTGCTCTAAGGAAAACAACCCTAGGCTACACACTTGATGTAGTGATGCAGAGTATTCTGGATAAATGTCCATCTTTCAGGAGAGACCTTGATCTCTCTCCCCGCCCTCTCGCGCACTCTGTGCGTGATTGCATGTGTGAGATTGCGTGTGTGATTGCGTTTGCGTGCGTGCATGTGTCTGTTTCTCTCTTCCCTCCCCCCTCTCTTCTAGGACTAGGGCACACAGATTGAAAGTTTTGTGCAAAAGATGCAGGGGAATATGAGGAAGCACTTTTTTACGCAGCGGGTGGTAATGACCTGGAACTCGCTGCCCACAAAGGTGCTGGAAGTGGTGCCAATGAATGACTTCAAGAGGAAGTTGCATGGCCACCTGAGAGAAATAGACTTGCAGGGCTACGGGGATCGAGCCAGGGAGTGGAACTGACTGCATAGCTCCATGGAGAGCCAGCAGGGACTCGATGGACAGAATAGCCCCCTTCAGTGCTGTAATTAAATTATTCTGTCCCTGCTCTGTCTCTCACTCTCTCTCTCCCCCTCTCTGTCTCCCTCTCCGCCCTCCCTCTGTCCCTCTCCACCTCCTACCTCTCAGACAGTACCTCTCTTTCCACTACCCCCGTGTCTCTAATGTTCTCCACTCAGTGTTCCCTGCTCTCTCTGGCCCCCCTTTCTCTTTTTCTCTCTCTGTTCTCCCCTCTCCCTCTCAGTTGCAGAGAGTGGAACAATCAGCAGTTGGTTGGTCAGTTCTTTTGAAAAAGATTGCTGTCAGTTTCACAGCTGGCTGCTGCTGACATCAGAAACAGCCATTTCCCAGTCAGAACCCGCTGGAAAGTCCCATGTCTGGAAAGCCGGTCTGACAATGGAAAATTTCTCATCTCCAGTCACGGTGAGGATGGGAACGGCCCCGGGAACAGCTTACATCCGCGGGCCGGATGGAAACATTTGGCGGCCGGATCCTGGCCTGCGGACCGCATGTTGGACAACCCTGATATAGTACATACTACAACCAGTGGTGGAGGGGTAGATATTCAGTCCAGTGGCAGGAGTGCCAAATAAGCTGACTGCTTTGTCCTCAATGCTGTCAAGCCTCTAGAATGTTGTTGCAGCTGCAGCCATCCAAGCAGGTGATAAGCTTTCCACCACACTCCTGATGTGCCATGTTGAGGATGGAGAGGCTTTCAGGAGTTGGGAATGAGCCATCCTGTCTCTGTCCTGTGCTTGTAGCTAATAATGCTAAAATAGCTGGTCTAGCTAAGTTTCTGGTCCATAATGACCCCCCCAAGATGTTGGTGGTGGGGCACATGGCAATATTGGTTCTGTTGAAAATCAGGAGGAAGGGTCTGGGATTTCTTTTGTTTGTTTTGCTGGGGATGGTCATTGCCTAACACTTGTTTGGCACAAATGTCACATGCTACTTGTCAGCCTGGCTCTGTACATTGTCTAGGTCCTGTTTTAGGAGGAGTTGTGAATGGGGCTGAACATTGTAGCACCATCAACAAACAGCCCCACTCCTGATCAACGAACAGAGGAAATGTCATTGATGAAGTAGCTGAAGATAATCAGTTCATACTTTAAATCTAATTCACAAGCATGCTTGTTCAGACATACAAATCACTACTATTAAATCTGTAAATGGAAAACAAGAAACCCTTTACAAATGTGGGGCATTGATTGCAACCTGATATTTGATTGGTTGATTTATTAACAAGACAATCTTTTTAAGGGGCTGACGAAGTCAGTTAGTTCTAGGTGTGATGGATTCGAAAAGCAGTAGAATGGCTTGGCTCAGTTCTTTTCCTCCTTAAACATTTCACTGTGCTTTCCTCCTTTAAGATGCTCCTTAAAACATTCCTCTTTTCTGCCCTAATATCTCCTTATGTGGCTTGGTATCAAATTTTGTTTGACAATTCTCCTGTGAAGCATCTTGGGACATTTTACTGTGTTAGAAGTGCTATATAAATTCAAGTTGTACTTGTTTAGAAAGAGCAAGACTTTGGTACAGATGGATACTAATCAGCATGACATGAGGGGGAATATGGATTTTATAATCTCCCTTAAAAATGAGAAGTAACATCACTTGAAGTAGGTTATTTTTCACAAGACAGATATAATTTTAAACTTGAGGCAGTGGAGACAGTGAATTGATGTAGATCCACCAGATTTGGGTGATGGGGATTTAGTGCAAGATAGGATAGATGCAGCAGAGTTTTAAACAAGTTGACCTTTACGCAGGCCAGCAAGCAAGGCACTGGAGTAGTAGCGTCTGGTTGGGGCAATGGTGTACATAAGAGGCAATATGCAGAATGCCAATCTGTGCCTGTAATAGCAATATTCACTAAACTCTTTGAAATTAATCGCCAGTATTACAGGACATTTCCACAACCAAATACAATTGAGGGTGTTCACACACACAGTGCTACAGAGGAAGTAGTGAATAGATTCAAACATTATATGCTAAAATGTGTGCAAAAATACCAAAATGCATCCTGGCATTATAGTCTGAAAAAATGTAACCTCAAGCCAAAAAATCAGGCAGCAAGGTAGAAAATATTAAATCCTCTGTCAAATCCAGGACTGTTCTGAGCTACAGATGGGTCTGATAATCCCCAGCAATGCTACTGGAGTTAAAACCAAAATGCATTGTTTGACATTCTAATAGCACATTAGGTTTTCACATCAGATTGTGACTCAGACTTTCCAGGCTCAGAATTCCCTCTTATCAGCCAGGGCCAAATAGAGACAATCGGAATGAAGAACTGACCCTTGGCATTCACATACACATCACAAAAAACAAAAATGCAAGCAGTGCATTTGCTCATCTTAGTACAACCATCCAGAAAAGCCTCTCCAATGATTTGTTTAATAACTCCAGAACAGCTATACACAAAAGTCCATTCCGCTATTTGTGTGAAGAAGCGTAACCAGACCTAAATGTGCCTTCCACTGTTGTAAGATCACTTTAAGTTGATGTCGTTTAAGAACTCAGTATGCTAATGAGCTAAATACCAGGATGTTGCCATGTGACTAGAAGCCATAGTCACTCTACACTGTAATACCCTGGACAAAGGTTCTGTATATAGTTTGCTCTGTATTGTATATACTAGTATAGCTGTTGATAGACCTTATAGAGATCTTCAAGGAACTGGAATCCATGTACCTCATTGTATTGCTTAAGATAAAACAAAGAAACACTTGTTCCCTTGTCCTACCCTCACGTTTTAATTTTGAAGTAATTTTTCTTTTTTATCTTTTCCATGCTATTTAATATCATTTATACCTTTATAAGATCAGCTCTCAGTCACCTCCTTCAACGCTGAAAAGCCCAGGTTTATCCACTTTTTCTCATAGCTCATTTCTCATTTTTTCTCATCAGAATGGTGTCTTTTCTCTGAACTGCCATCTGTCTACGAATATCTCCTTTCTGTCCCTTTGTGCTCAAAACTGTAAATGATATTCAAAGTGTGATCTGAGCAGAGCAATAAACAGTTTGACCATGATGTCCTCTGACTTATACCTTACTATTTTATCTAAATAGTTGAGCATTCAATGTATTGTACTAATTGCTGTTCTGCATTCACTGTGCTATCTAATTAGGTCCAACATCTTGCAAGATACTTATTCAGACAAGGGATTTCTCTTCAATTCTATCACTGCCATAGAAGACTGTTCCCACCAATTAGAAAAGGAATTAATAATAGCAATTAAGGCACGGGAACAGGAAGAGCTAAAATTTTTGTGATATCACATGTTTTTGTTGCATCAGTAAAAATAAATTTATCTCAAAATTCCACATCTGACAGCTGATTAATGTTATGAAAGTGCTTCTGTTTTTTAAAATAAATTTTTTGAGGAATTCATAGACAAACTGAAGAAATGTTGGACCAGTTTTTTTCTAAGAGGGTCATCAAGAGGACACTGAAAGGACTTGTTTGACAACAACATTTACTGGTTGTCACATGACACAAGTTAAAAATAGAACAGAAACCCTGGTAACTGGGGAAGATGTGCGCAGAGAAGTGACAGGTTAGACGGTGGACTTTCTGCTTCCAGTTTCACTTTTGAATTGTTTTGAGTTGGGAATGAACTGTTTAAAAAGGGGTTGGAGTTTTTAAAAATCAGCCTGAAGGACAGAACCCCAGTTCAGCTCAGCTTGCAGGAGAAGAAGAGAAAAGGGAGAGAACTTCCAAGGAGGGAAGAGAACTTCCAAGGAGAGAAGAGTACTTCCAAGGAAGGAGAGAAGACCACAACCCAGCTTAGCTTTCCAGCACCTCTCTAAAAGACCCTGAGAAGTCCACTGTGTCAACTCATCTCGTCTCCTGTCTTTGAAGAAAAGCCTGCTAAATTAATTCTCAACACTGTCTGGAAAGAACTGTTCCAAAAGATCCCAGTGACTTGTCTACGTCTGTATGCCAGTTTTGGAACACAACATAGCTCATCTGTGGTTTCTTCAAGAATGAGCAAATATTCAGCCCAAGTGTTTTTTTTTGTCTCAAAACAAAAATCCCTTTATTTTTCTGGTTAACTGGTGTATGTGTGTGTGATTGTGAGGGGCTAAGGTAAAAGGGAACTTTAATATCTCAATCTGTGTTTATGATTTACTTCATTGCTGGTTAAGACTTGTTTCATAATAAACTGATAGTTTTTCATTTATTAAAGAAATCTGGTTGGTGTATTTTATTCTGGGATAAAAATAGACTATATGATTGACCGTATCAGTAAGTGGGAAAAGATTTAAATATACGTTGTGACCCGTGGAGAAGTCAAACTAGAATAAACGGTGCGCTCCTCCCGCGTCGGTTGTAACACTTTAGATATATTTGTAAATTATGGAAAAATTAAAGTGTTCTTAACACAGCTATGATTCTGTCAAACCACAGGCATTTTTTTTGCTTTGAGTTATCCTGTAATTAAAATTAAGCAATTTATGTAAAATAACCGAGAGGAAAGGACTTGCATTTATAAAGCGTCATTCTCAACCTTAGGATGTCTCAAAGTGCTTGACACCCAATGGAGTACTTTTGAAGTGTATTCGCTGTTGTAATGCAGAAAAGCATGTAGCCAATTTGTGCACAGCAAGCTCCCACCAGCAGTATTGGTAGAATTGACCAGATAATCTGTTTTAGTGGTATTGGCTGGGGGATAAATATTGGCCAGGATCCCAGGGAGAACTCCCCAGCTCTGTTACATTCATCAGAAATGATGGAGGGGCCTCAGTTTAAAATCAAAAAGATAGACCGTCCAACAATGGTGCACTCAAGCGTCAGTCTAGATTAGGATTGTCCAACTTTTTCGCCTGGGGGGGTGCCACATTACAATTTTTGTCTTACATTGGGGGCGGGGTGAGACAATTGCAGAAAGATAAAGGCATTAAATTTTATCTTATTATTAATCAAAACTGCAACAAATGCACATTTTTGTGAAGAAACTTTAAATGAGAAGACTAATTTATTGACTTACTTTCTTGATCACACTCTTTCTCTGTATCCCCCTCTCTGTCCCTCTCTACCCCACTGCGGGGTTTTCTGGCGGTCTATTAAAAAAAACCCCGAATCTGTCCGAAGTTGGGGAACGGCTGTTCCCACTGTCAGCTGTGAAACCAACTTGCGATGTTTTTAAAAAGATTGGTCTGCAAGATTCTTAAGACAATGGGAAATTTCTCATCTCCAGTCACTGAACCCTGGTGAGGATGAGGAACAGCCCGGGTACTGTTTACATCCGCAGGCCGGATGGAAACCTTTGGGGGCCGGATGCTGGCCTGCGGGCTGTATGCTGGACAATCCTGAATTAAGGGAAGTTAGAGTACAGAATATGCCCTGGGCAGAGACTTCACTGATCACCACCAAGAATGGCTCGACAGTTCCATTGACCAAACTAACCGAGACTTGAAACCCATAACTGCCAGTCTGGACCTCTATTACGTGACAAAGGAATCAACACAAGAAAGTAAAATACTTGATCCTGTTCTCTCCAACCTACTTGAAGCAGACAAGTTTGTTCACAATATCATTGGTGGGGGTGATTATCACATAGTCTTTGTGAAAATGAAGTCTCGCCTCCCCAGTGAGGACATCCTCCATCATGTTGTATGGCACTACTGCCATTCTAACTACGATAGCTTTGGACAGAACTGGCAGCCCAAAACTGGGCATCCATGAGGATTTGTGGACCATTAGCAGCAACTTTCTTAAATGCATTCCATGAACTCGGCCTCCACATTATTACTGTAAATTTGGTTTGTCCAGTCTAAATTAAGATTAAAGTCCCCTATGATTACTATATTACCCTTGTTGCATGCACCAGTAATTTCTTGATTTATATTCTGCCCAACACTACAACTACTGTTACGAAGGCCTATTAACTAATCCCACCAGTGCTTCTGCTCCTTGTTGTTCCTTTGCTCCACCCAAACTGATTCTACATCTTAATTTTCTGAGCTAAGATCCTTTTCTCTCAACTGTTTTTGTCCCATCCTTTCTTAACAGGCAACCCAACGTCCTTTTTCACTAATATAAGAGCAAGATACTGCGGATGCTGGAAATCTGAAATACAGACAGAAAATGCTGGAAATACTCAGCAGGTTTGGCAGCGTCTGTGGAGAGAAAAACAGAGTTAACATTTCAGTTCGGTAACCTTTCATCAGAACTGTGAAAAATTAGAAATGCATTAGGTTTTAAGCAGGTGAAATAGGGGAGGATGAGAAAAAGAACAAAAGAGAAGGCCTGTGATAGGGTGGAAGACAGGAGAGGTTAAATGACAAAAGAGATGGTCGTGCAGACCCAAAGGGAGTGTTAATTGTTCAAGAAAAGAAACAGAAAAACAAAAGATGTGTCAGGAGACGTTAATGGCAGAATAATGAACAGCTCGCATCCAAAAGCAAAGAAAGAGAAAAACAAGGGTAAGACAGAAACATACAAAGAAAAGGAAACAAAATGGGGGCAGAGATTATGGTCTGAAATTGTCAAACTCAGTTTTGAGTCTGGAAGGCTGTAAAGTGCCTAATCGAAAGATGAGGTGCTGTTGCTCGAACTTATGTTGAGCTGCATTGGAACACTGCAGTAGGTGTAGGACAGAGAAGTCAGCATGAGAGCAAGGTGGAGAATTAAAATGATAGGCGACCAGAAGCTTGGGGTCATGCTTGCGTCATTCTCAATCTTAGGACGTCTCAAAGTGCTTAACAGCCAATGGAGTACTTTTGAAGTGTATTCGCTGTTGTAATGCAGAAAAGCATGCAGCCAATTTGTGCACAGCAAGCTCCCACCAGCAGTATTGGGATAATTGACCAGATAATCTGTTTTAGTGGTATTGGTTGACTCTTGCCTTCCTTTTCTTCACTTCTCTGTCTCTATTTCTGGATCACCCTGAATTGGTTGGTTGGGGGAACAGAGGTGTTCCGCAAAGCAGTCATCCAAACTGTGTTTGGTCTCCCCAGTGTAGAACAGGTTGCATTGTAAGCAGTGAATACCATATACTAAATAAAAGAAGTACACATAAATTGCTGTTTCACCTGGAAAGAGTGTTTGGGGTCATGGATGGGTGTTGCATCTCCTGTGCTTACATGGAAAGGTGACATGGGAAGGGGGGGGGTGGTTGTTGAAGGTGATTTAAGGAGTGGAACAGGATGTCGCAGAGGGAACAGAATGCTGAAAGGTGAGTGGAGGGGAAGATGTGTTTGGTGGAGGCATCACGCTGGAGATAGTGGAGGATGATCTGTTAAATACAGAGGCTGGTAGGTAAGAAGATGAAGACCCTGGGAACCCTATTATGGTTCTGGGGTACAGGGGAAAGGGTGAGAGCAGAGGTGTGGGAAATGGGTCAGACACGGTCGAGGGCCTTGTCAACCACTGTTGACAGAGGTGGGGGGAGCAGAGTGGTGAGGTTGGGGGTGGGGTCCTCAGCTGAGAAAAAAGGAAGACATATCAGAAGTACTGTTGTGGAAGGTTGCATCATAAGAACAGATGTGACCGAGAAACTGGGAGAATAGAATGGAGTCCTTACAGGAAGCAGGGTGTGAGGAAGTGCAGCGAGGGTAGCTGCAGACTTATGAATATTTGTTGCTAGCCTAGCCCCATAAATGGAGACAGAGAAGTCAAGGAAGGGAAGGCAAGAGTCAGAGATGGACCATGTGAAGGTGAGAGAGGGTGGAAATTGGAAGCAAAGTCGATGACATTTTCCAGTTCAGGGCAAGAGCAGGAAGTGGCACTGATACAGTCATTCAATACTGGATAAAGAGGTGAGGGAGGGGGCCTACATAGGACGGGACAACGTAAGTTCCAAATATCTCTCAAAAAGGCAGGTATGGCTAGGACCCATGTGGGTACCCGCAGCAACACCTTTTATTTGAAGGAAGTGAGTGGAGTTCAAAGAGAAGTTGTTCAATGCCTATCTCTTCTAATGTTCAAGTATCGTGGAATATTTAATTTCCAATCTTGGTCACACTGCAACCGTGTCTTTGTAATGGCTATTAGATCAGACCCATTAATTTCTACCTGTGCTGTTTATTGTATTTGCACATTGAAATGGAGTGCCTTTAATTTTTTTCTTTTTTCTCCCCCCTGATGGCACCCTAGTCGCTAATGCCCCATTATCTTTGTTAAGTACTCTGTCCCTCCCTGATCCACCAAGAACAGCAGTGCAGGGGAAACACTAGCATCTCCAAATTCCTGTCCAAGTCACAAACCGTCTTGACTTGCATGTAAAGGTCACGGTGCTTCACTGTTACTGAATCAACCTCCTTTAATCCCTACTTAACATTGTGGAAGCATAATCACCAGAATAACTGTAGCAGTTTCAAGGAGGCCCAACTGCACATTCTCAAGGCAGCTAGGGATGGGAAATAAATACAGCCTTGCCAGTGTCGCCCACATCCTGAGAACTAGAGGTACCCTATGTTTGTAGGACCTTCCACCATACACTTGTAATGCCACTTCCTCAAATAGGTCAGAGGCTGGTTAGGCAGGATCTTCTCCTTGAAATTCATGTCTACTGCTGTTTATTAGCTTATGCCTATAATACAAGTTAACCTCTAATGATTGATTCTGCTATTTTATCTAATATTGATGTAACACTAATGGGTCTACAGTTTCTTTGGTCTGTTTCATCACCCTTTTAAATTAGGTGCCATGTTAGCTGTTTCCAATGTTGTGAACCTCCCCAGTGCTCTTTGACTTCCATATAATTCTTCACAAATCTCTTTTATTGTCTCTTTCACTACACTTGGGTAAACACCTGGAGTTTCCACTGGGTTATGCCTTTTTATAGCGTAATTTTCCCAAAATTACCCAAACCAGTTCAAAAAATTGTTGAATTTTGAGTGCATCTTTTGCGCTATTTTAAAAAACATCATGCTAGAAGCTGGCCCTGTCCACAAAACTGGTCACCAACCCCCAGCTCAAATTAATCACATTATATTCATCAAACAGTTGCAAGTTACCACTCTTAAATATATCAAGGAATATTTTTTAAAGCAAAAATTAATTTTAAAATATTACATTCTAAAATGCTGCTCAATTACACTGGTTCTTGGCAGATTTGACATTCAGCAGCAGAACTAGAGGAATTTTGGACATGGTTTGCGTCTGGCTGACTGGTTGCACCTAAGGCGAAAACTCCAACCATTCTGTTCCAGTGGCTTTTAAAGTCATTTATGCTGGGGTTGTGGATTCTTACGTTATCACAATTGGGAAGGTCGTGTTGCTCATATTTTCCATAGTGAATGTTTGGAATGTGTTCATCCTCTGTTTTGGTTCCGTTAGCATCTTCTAAGAATCTCTGCCTTACCTCTTACTGTTACGTTTTGCAGCTGCACCTGTTTTTATTTTTCCATGTCTTGCTTTGCTCGAATATCCCTGTAACTTTTCTGCATGTCTCTATTCAACCCAGGGAACTCCTTCACCATTCGCTCTACAGAATTTTGAAAGGTTATTTTTCACTTCTGCACTACTTAGTTAATCCATTTAGGATCATGCCTTTTAGTCTACATTTTCTAACCTGGGATATATATTTGTTTTGAATTCTCAGCATTATGACTTTAAGGATGTTCAACTTGACTTTTATTGAAATGTCATTGAACAAACTCTTCCTCCCTGATCAACAATTTACTTTTCCTTCATTTTCTTAAAGAATATGCTTGATTCTTGATCTTTGATATTTCTGGATCCCAGATCATGTTGAATATGATTATTCTGTGATCCTCTTATCTGCTATCCTCTTAGGGTGCTACACGTTTCATATTGGATATGTAATTTGGGTCATTTACCATTACCAAGACAAGATGTGCATTCAGGCATGACATGTTCTGATGAAGAGTCAGTGACCTGAAACGTTAACTCTGCTTCTCTCTCCACAGATGCTGCCAGACCTGCTGAGTATTTCCAGCATTTCTTGTCTTTATTTCAGATTTACAGCATCTGCAGTATTTTGCATTTATTTTATGACATGTACTAACATGGACTCCAAATTACTTGAGTATTCCCAGTTTATATATGGTTGATTAAAGTCCCCAACTAAAATAACTTTGCTGTTTTCACACACCCTTCAGCTTTCTTTGTAGCGCAAACTGCCTTTTTTATGGATATTCCCTCTCTCTACAAACTGCAAGAGTTCTTTATGAAGGGAGTTTGGGTGCAGACCCTCAGCACAAAACCACACATAAATTTGTATAGTTTCTGTAACAGAGGCCATAAAGATAGCTGTTGCAGGAAATTTAAAAAACATCAGAGTGCGGTCAGTGCTTTGTTTAAGGCGCATTATTAGAGTATAGGGAAGTTTACTCTGCATCTGGCCTTGCTATACCTATCCTAACAGTGGTGATTATAGATGCTGTATACTCAAAATGGAAATACAAAATCATTTCACATTACTGGTGTTCTGGATTTACCTCCCTAAATCTCTCTGCCTCTGTACTTCCCGCTTCTCCTTTAAGACGCTCCTTTAAAACCCAGCTCTTGATCAAGATTTTGGTCATCTGCCCAAATAACATCTCATGTGGCTTGGTGTCACATTTCGTTTGATAATACTCCTGTGAAGTGCCTTGGGAAGTTTTACTATGTTAAAGGGTGCTATATAAATACAAGTAATCATTGTTGTGTTCGACTAGCTTTAATACCTAATATTTATTTCCTTTTTGTTCCTTCCAAACATGATTTTCTGTTCCAGAGCCATACACCATTCCGTAGCTAAGAGGGTGGGTAGGGACCCTGAATTATGTTTCTGTTGGTTGAGGAGTGAATGAGATGACCTTTGGTCGGCTGTGCATCTCCTCTATGGAAATGCACATAACATATAATGAGTGCCTCACCTTGGTGATTTTGGAATTCAGTATTTGTGTCTTTTTCAACTACTGAAGCCAAAAAAATTACTTCTGAATCATACACTAATTGGAACTGTCCAAATTATGTTCAGCCTGTTCAGTTTAAAAAAAAAAGTCTGAAAATTTGATATTTTTTTTATTACCCTCTGATCCAGGTTTAAATCTGGACCGTTCCAAATTACACTTACTTCATGGAGATCCAGAAGTCCAGGACTGGACGGACATTACTAATCAAGTGGTGCTGGAATTCACGCACCTTTATGCTGTTTTTGAAGTTAACCATTTCTCGTGGTAAGATTTGTAAAGTTTCACTGTTGGGTTTAAGCTGACATGCCTGGTGGTGGGAGATCGGAATTGTGTTGACCCTGTCTTGCATGCTTTGTGATTGAACCTCAAGTGAGGCAGGTCAACAACATTCTAGTATCCAATTGATGATTAACCAGCTAACCCAGCTGAGTGAGAGGACTCGGAGTGGAAAACCTGTCATTGGGAGCTGGGATTTTTCCCACTTGTCTCTGGATAATTTTATAAACCCAATGCCCTAGCAGGACAAGCAGGGGGAAGTTTACCAGTGAATTATGCCAGTATGCTGTGCAGAATGTAGCCTATTAAACTCCAGAAGTACCTCTGTGCACACTTAGAGGCCCTTAAGCCTTGGCTGTTAACAATCTGGATAAAAGTGTCAAGTGTCTATTATGTGTACAGTGGGATCTCCATATTGGACAAATTGAAAATTCTTAAGTGGAATTCTCAGTCGTTCGTTTGGAAAGTCTGAAGCAAGGTGTGATAGGTTTCCAAGCATGTCAATCACCCAGCTAACCAAAGAAAAATCAACCAATAGAATCTTCTGGAGTGTAATGGAAATTATTTTGTTAAAGGAGTCCTTGTCATAGCTCTCCAGCTGCAGAAGACATTGAAATGTGCAAGTGTCTGAATGTTAGAAGCAATTTCAGCTAAAAGCTTTGGGCATAATTCTGTTTCACTGTGTATGTGTCTTCAATGCCTAGGAATGCAGGTTGAACATTGCTTGGACAGAAAGTGCTATTCTTATATGGATGGGAGCTGATTTGTTTAGCCCATGACTGCAGTTAAGTAATTACATAAAAACTCTTTGTTATTATGAATATGATAAAAGTGGCTGGTTCTGGTGTAAGATAGCTTAAAATACAAACTGCATCTTCACTAGAAATAACTAGAATTCCCCAAGTAAAACGCTGTTAATAGCAATCCTGGGTGGGACTGAAAAATAAGCCATTTGACTTATTTCCAGGAAAGTGTGATGACTGCAGTGCAAAATATGTGCTTTGCTTTGCCTACTTTTCACTGGATAATTAATCCTGCATGATTTCTCAAGCAATTTTTGTCCTTTTATGTCTATATAACAGCAGTGACTACATTTCAAAAGTAATTCATTTAGTGTGAGGCGCTTTGGGACATCTGAGGGGGAGGAAAATTTAACCCCTAAGATCATGTGGGTGGGACAGATAAAACTTAGATTTTTGTTTAGGAATGCAACCCGGCTCCAACGCCCCCGCTTCTGGGTTTAATGAAGGAACATTTGGATGCCAATGAGAAATCTACTTGTTGAAGTTGGGAATTTGATTATTGCAAGTGGGTAGGTAGTTATTGGTGCAATTAACGTCCATGGGAGACGTTAATGAGATCTTTGCAAATTGTTTTCAACTTCATTCCAAATTAAATGTCAGCAGCATGGGATTCCAGGGGCTTGGGAAACTGACCAGGGAAGGGGGAAGAGATTGAGCCATAGTTCAGCTGGGTATTTAAATTTGTCGTTGTCCCATTTGAATAAAAGCACACTTAATACAGCTGCTGTCTTAGTGTCTCAGTTTCCTCTGGCAAACATTTGGCAGAAAGTTTATGTGGATACAGGTTTGCTGGGAGCTTTGAAATTGACAAGATCAGGTTGGGAGGTGAGTCAGATGTGTTTGACAGCACATCAAAAGAGGAAGACATCATCATTCACATCAGCAATTACGTGGTGTGCTGGAATCAGGGGGTGCACAGCAGGGAAGTGTACAGGAGAGGAGCCAAGGTTGCAAGAGGCACTACCCATGCTATTGGGTTTACAGACAAAGGCTCAGCTTCCTTGGCCTGAAGAGCACTGCTCCCGCACGCTGAAGGACTTCAGTGAGGTTTAGTCTAATTTAGTATAAGTTTTGTGGCAAAGCCAGCGAGACAAAGACTGCAGCAGCTGAACATAAAGGCTTCTCCTTTTATTCAGTCTTGGTTTCACTTTCACTTTGCTGGCATGTGTGTTCTACAGCAGCCTCTGGAGTATAAAATGTACAGTGCAATTGCAATTTGAAAACACTACAACACTACACACATAGCGCAGTAGAGAGGATTGCCGGTGGAAGAGGACGGTGGGGCTGATCACTCATCTTTTTCTGTGGAGAAATAGAGGAGGAAAGGATAAAGGTGGGGCACCCATCACCAGGCCTGCTGCTAACATTGCTGCCAAGGATGTCCTAATATTGCAATTCAGTTATATTTCCTGGTTTCTGTATCTCTGGCCATTTCTGTAATGGTTCCTAATGGCCCATAGTGCCTTTGCCCATCCAATATCAAAGATCTATACAGGGTATTGGTCTTTGAATTGAAAGGCTTCACCCGCTCCCTGTGAACAAAGTATGCTGTTCCACTTGATTACTTATGGGGGATTTCAGTCAATTCCTATTCATAGCTGCAGTGAATATAATGGGCAAGCAGTCAAGCATGGAATTCCAATTTACAAATGTGTGTCTGATGCCAGGAGATAGTCATCTGACTCTTGAGAAAATAATTGTACAGGTTTTTTGTTTTTTTTTTCTTTTTTATTTGTTTTCAAAATGTGAAGGCCAGCATTTGTTGCCTATCCCTAATTACACTTGAGAAGTTATTGGTGAGCTGCCTTCTTGAACCACTACAGTCCATCTGGTTTAAGTACACCCACAGTGCTGTTAGGAAATTCCAGGATTTTGACTCAGTAACAATGAAGGATCGATGATCTAGTTCCAAGTCAGATGGTGTGTGGCTTGGAGGGGAACTTGGTGTTCCTATACATCTGCTACCCTTGTCCTTCTAGGTTATAGAGGTTGTGGGTTTGGAAGGTGCTGTCGAAGGAGCCTTGGTGAGTTGCTGCACTGCATTTTGTAGATGGGACACACTTCTGCCACTGTGTGCCAGTAGTGGAGAGAATCAATGCTTGAGGTGATGGATGGGTTGCCGATCAAGCCGGCTGCTTTGTCTTAAATGGTGTGACCTTCTTGAGTGTTTTTGGAGTTGCACTCATCCAGGCAAGCGGAGAGTATTCCATCATACTCCTGACTTGTGCCTTGTAGATGGTGGACAGGCTTTGGGCAGTCAGGAGGTGAGTTACTCACTGCAGGATTCCTAGCCTCTGACCTCTCTTCACAGAATCACAGAATTGTTATAGCACAGAAGGAGGCCATTCGACCCGTCGCGTCTGTGCTGGCTCTCCAAAAGAGCAACTTACCCAGTGCCACTCCCCCACCTTCTCCCTGTAGCCTTGCACATTCTTTTCAGATAACAATCTAATTCCCTCTTGAATGCCTCAATTGAACATGCTCCACCACACTCTGTGTAGCCACAGTATTTATATGACTGATCCAATGAAGTTTCTGGTCAACAGTAACCTCCAGGATGTTGATGGTGAGGGATTCAGCGATAGTAATGCCGTTGAACATCAAGAGGGGATGGTTAGATTCTCTCTTATTGGAGATGGTCATTGTCTGGCTTTTGTTGGGGAAATGTTCCTTGCAACTTATTAACCCAAGCCTGAATGTTGTCCAGGTCATGCTTTATGCAGGCATGGACTGCTTCAGTATCTGAAGAGTCGGGAATCGTTCTGAACACTCTGCAACATTAGCGAACATCCTCACTCCTGACCTTATGTTGGAGGGAAGGTCATTGATGAAGCAGCTGAAAATGTTTGGGCCTAGAAGAACTCCTGCAGCAATGTCCTTGGTATTTGGGCAGTCTTGGCAAGGAAGTATTTATTGAACACCCCTACCTCTTGAGGGCATTAAGAGTTAATCAGGTAGCGTGGAAGTGGAGTTACAAATGGGCCAGACCACATCAGCGTGGCAGATTCCTTCTCTGAAAGACCTCAGTGAACCAGCTGGATTTTTATGAAAATCCAGTAGCTTTCATACTTGTTTGCCCTGGTGCCTGCGTGATAAATTACCACATTTATTAAATTACCATAGATCACAGCATATAAGTCGACCTTTGAAGCCTCCAAATATCGTTCCAAAAACAGGGGTTGATTTATATGCTGAGTGTATAATGTGATCCACTGGTGTGGGTTGTCGCCATTTTGAAATGTGGAAAAAATAACACCGGCAATTCATATTAAATTCATATGGCACGGTTTATTGAATAGTTCTACAAAGATACTTTTAACCACAATGAAAGCATTTTAAAACCTGTCATTCATTGTCTTCGGCATCTGATGCAAAGAGTTCAAGGAATGCATTCTGAGTCACTTTGGCTGTGGCATCATTGTTTTGATCTGACTCTGGATCAGATGTGGCACTTTCAGTTTCTTCATCATCCCTCCACAACAAATCATCTTCCTCTCCATCCATTGAGTTGGATATTCTGCATTTTTTGAACAATCTGATGACACTTTGTGCACTAATAGCATCCCACGATTTGATGACAGAACCACTCAAAACATCAAGCAGGGCAGCGCCAATACTTCCGCTCTTTGTAAAAGTTTTTTCTCCATTAACCATCCACCTATTCCATTCGGCACGAAAATGATCTTTGAATGGGTTGTTGAGGCACACATCCAAAGGTTGAACAATGGACATTAGACCCCCTGGTATAACTGCAATGTGGATGTTATTTCTTTGCAGGCACCTCTTAATCTCTTCAGTTATATGGGGTCTGAACATGTCCCACACCAATAAGCTGCATTCTTTATGCAGGCTACCAGGACGCCTATTCCACACATTATCGATCCATAACTTCACTCCATCCTCGTCCATCCAACCGTTATCATGGATACTCCTTCAGGGAACTTAATGTTCGACACGTTTTACTTTTGAAAATTACTATAGGCTTTAATTTCGTTCTGTTGGCCTTGTAGGCTAGTACCACCATGAATCTTGTCTCCTTATGTCCTGTAGTTTTCACTAGAACTGTTTTCGAATCTTTCGACTTCATAGTTCATTTGCTGGGCATATTGAAATTCATGGGCATTTCATCCATATTGCTAATGTGTTATAATGGGTACTCATGTTTTTGCTGCTGTCTGATGATGAATCGCTAGAAACGGTTAATTTTGGCATCAAGGTCTTTTGGTAGTCTTTGTGCAATCTTGGTCTTCTGCTACAACAGTAGATATTTTCATTCCATAAAGCAATTACACCAACTAGCTGTTCTGAAATCTTTGCTGGACTCAGGGTTTGACTTGGCCCGCTTAAGTGTGTATATACACATTGCATTTCTGGTGATGATGTAACCATTCTGACGATTTTCGAGGACCCATTCCAATACATGCTTCTCAAGATCAGGCCAGTGACTAGTCCCTGTTCTCAGAGCACATTTGGTCTTGGGCATCTTCTTCAGGACGGATTCCTTCTTCCATTCTCACACTAGTTTTTCTCTAACACCGAATTCCCTCACTGCAGCACAGTTATTTAATGAGTTAGAAAATGTTACAACTTTTAACTTGAAACCAGCTTCATACTTCATTGGTTTTGCTGGAGAACCCATTTCTCTTCGACTTTCGCCACGCGAGGTCTGCTCTGTGTGCACCTGTCTTAAACTCCCATGCATCTTCGCAACACAGCCCTTTTTGCCTGCTTGATCCATTGTGCCCAATTATAAGGTAAGTAAAACATGTATTTGTGGGGTGAAAAATTGAGACTGTCTACTAATGCGAGTATACCAAGTTGTGGCTGAAAAGCAGGTTGACTTAAACGCTGAGTTTATGGAAAAACATGATTTTTGGGGCTGGAAAAATGGGGCCATCTTATATGCTGGGTCGACTGATACACCGCGATCTACATTAAAGTTCGCAATTTGCCATGATGGGATTCAAACTCCTGATTTCTAGATTGCTTGTCTACTATTATTATAACCATTAGGCCAACTTGTGTGTGAACCTTCTTTTTAGCCTTAAGAGTTTTTTGTTTATTCGTTCATGAGATGTGGGTGTCGCTAGCAAGGCCAGCATTTGTTGCCCATCCCTAATTGCCCTTGACAACTGAGTGGCTTGCTAGGCCATTTCAGAGGGCAGTTAAGAATCAACCACATTGCTGTGGGTCTGGAGTCACATGTAGGCCAGTCCAGGTAAGGACGACAGATTTCCTTCCCTAAAGGACATTAGTGAACCAGATGGGTTTTTATGACAATCAATGATAGATGCATGGCACCATTACTGAGATTAGATTTCAATTCCATATTTTTATTAAATAATTGAATTTAAATTCCACCAGCTGCTGTGGTGGGATTTGAACCCATGTCCCCGGGACATTAGCCTGGGCCTCTAGGTTACTAGTTCAGTGCCATTACCACTACACCGCTATGACCAACAAAACAGACTCTGATGCCCCGCCTGCTCTAATCTCGGGTTCCTGTTGCCAGTTCCTTCCAGTCTGCTGCCAGCTCCCTCACTAACAGTTGGGAAGAGGGTGCTGTCTGTTGCTACGGAAAAATAATGGAGGTTGGAGCACGGACCACATATGAGCGGGCAGATAAACCAGGAGCAGATCTCTGGCCTGGCAGGCAGGTGTTGGTGGGTAGAAGACTGGAGAATGGCACACTGACCTTCAAGACAGCTCCCTCTCAGATACCCTCACCCCAGGTGTCATACCCGTGCTGCTGAACCTCAGAACCCGTAGTTTATTTCCATCAAATCCCCAGATAACACTCCCAACACTCAAACTTCCACTGTTGCTACTAAATGTCAGGTCCAACCTCCCAAGACTTCAAACTTCAGAGCCACCAACAATGCTGAAAAGCCTCGGCGCTCAATGATCCTGCCTGATTCCAGTTCAACCAGTCTGATTTTGATTCAGTTACAGCCAGAGGTCAAGGATCAGGTTGCAGTTGGGGGAAAGTGCAGCAGCAATGTCTGGCTGAGGGTGTTGGTTAAGTCAGGAACAGTGGGGGACATGAATTTGTTGAGAGGCTTTCCTGTTTTGGAGAAACCTGTGCTTTAAATAGAGGTTCTTTGGTGAGGAAACCTGTAGTATTTAGAATAAATATTAAGGTGGTTAAGATTTAGGATATCCTCTCCCACTGGACCTGCCACTAACTCCTCCCAATCACACTAAAATCCCAAGCCCTATACCTTTCCCTCATCACTTTCTCCCTCGTCATCACCATAACTCTCTCTGTTCACACCTTATGCATCCAATATTTCATTCACATCGCTCAGCACCAAACTCTCCATAATCCCAACTTTCCTCTTCCTTCAGTTCCTAACCTTCCTGCTTTGTGCTGTCATTCAATCTAAGCTCCCACTTTACCCCACATTCTCTGCAAATAGAAGAACATCTGTTGTCCAAGTGCACTTCACATACAATGAATTAGTTTTTTGAAGTGTAATCATTTTTATTTAAGCAAATGAGTGGTCAGTTTTCACACAAACAGCAAGTGAGATAAGTGACCAGTTAGTCTTTTTTGGCACTGTTGGTTGAAGGAGGGCTAATGACCTTCTCAGGTGACAGTGTTGAACATTGTGTCCCAACTTATTGCTTCATGACACATTCACTGTCAGACCTTTGCCAGCATAAACACAACTTTCTGCTGCACACAAAAACATGAATACAAAAGTCTATAAATATTTTTGTTATATACAAAATCCATACATTTATTTCATATAATATTACAGTACATGAATTACATATACACACATTATATTTACATAACATGTATACGGCGTATATTAAATGCTACCATTTCAAGTACTTCACGTCAGCTTATTGTAACTCCTGTGACATTATTCATAAGCCTCTGAGTTTGAAAGAGTTGTGTTCAAGGCCTACTCAAGGACTTAATTTTTTGGATGAAACATTAAACTGAGGCCTCGTCTGCTTTTTCAGTTGTATATAAAAGATCCGATGGCACTATTTGAAGAAGAGCACTAGTTCTCCTAGTGTCCTGGCCATTATTTATCTGAACTAATATCACCAAAACAGATTAACTGGTCATTATTTCATTGCTATTTCTGGGACCTTACTGAGTGCATATTGGCTGCCAGGTTTGCCAAAATAACAGTGACTACATTTCAAAAGTATTTAATTGGCTATAAAGTACTTTGGGACATTCTGAAGGTATGAGAAGCGCTATATAAATAAAAGTCCTTCGTATACAAAAATATAAATTTCCATTTTACAATTCCATCTTATTTTCAATTTAATTAATTTCACTGGACTAATATAATTTCTCTTTTACCATCATTTTAGATTTTTTATTTTTGACCAATGTTCCTTACATTACAACGTCTAGAATATTCCATTACTAAAATACTTTTTCTGTTGGATCATATTTTACACATTGTGTACAAATGTGCACAAAATCATAGAATCAAGCCTGAAAATATCAGCCACAGTGCCGTAATAAAACAGTTTAACTTATTAAATTGCTATAAATCAGTGGTTCTGATATATTGTACATTAATTGAAATAATAATAGTAACTGACTCGCCATCAGCAATGCCACAGGAGATCTGTTAGTAAAAGGTTGATGTATCTGGGGACTTCCTGGCTATCACACTTTAGGCATCACACACTATCAAAAACAAAATCGTGTATCACACTTTTTACAAAGATGTATGAAGAACAAAGGCAAAAGCCCAGCCAGGAACACAAAATACTGGAACAGCAATATCTGCAGGCACTCAACTAACCTTCCTACACACAAAGCCAGGGTTCTGATCTTCAGCCTTACTGGCAATTGACCTTTGAAGGGACTCGGTCAGTGTTTAATTAACATCAATTAGACAACTTGGATAACAGCTGCCTTATCCTGGAGAATTAGGGTAGTCCCGCTTTGAATGAATTTCTCCCACTTAGTATTGGCAATATTCACGGTTCACACGAGTCCTGCAGCTATTGATTTTTTTTTTGGCCAACACTTGATGATTTACACCAGCAAATTTAAATGCGTGGAAGACTGCATTTTAAATTCATATGAACATACAAAATTGAGAGACAGGAAAATACCAGCTGGTCCATCAAGCCTGCCTCGCACCTATTATGGCTGGAATATCATGACTAAACACTTGCTCCCTTTATCTTCCTTCCCTACCCCTACAGCCATAATGTCTTTGGAGAGGTGAAAAAATACTCTGGAAAATTCCTCTCTGAGGTGATCCGAGAACTCCCTACCTAACAGCACTGTGGGTTCACCACCACCTTCCCGAGGGCAATTAGGGATGGCCAATAAATGCTGGCCTGGCCAGTGACGCCCACATCCATGCACAAATAATAAAAAAAAAATTTAAACCAGTCCAGGAGATCACATGGTCCAAAATTCCCCATGTCTGTTTGCCTCCACTTTCTTCTCAAGGCTGTTGTTTTTTTTGCGGTTGACTGCAGTGTTTGGAATTTCCAGAACCCAGTAGATTGATACAGGCTTGCTCTCTGGTGGTGAAGAGCTGCTTCCTCATTGGTCTAAATTAATCAGTCAGGAAGCAGTCTTTTCCAATCCTCCATGTTTGTGAAGTTTAAATGGCTAAAGGTAGCATCAGAAGAAATTTATGCACGGAAGCATGCAAATGAGAAACAAGTGCCCGTAGGCTTGGAGATTCGAAAAAAGGGAACGCGTGTGTCAGGTCTGACCTGTGTCTGTTACCTGGGTTATACCAGTGGCCTGGGGCTGGGTCTCCTTCCAAATAGTTTTTCCCCTTTTTAGGAAGGTGTGCATGGCATCCACACTGCAGTATTGGAGAATCACAACTATTTGTCCAATCCGATTGCCTTGGCTGATGAATTATGCTTTGTTTTTGGGTTAAACAGGTA